>NW_005872823.1:0-39193 GCF_000147115.1 Myotis lucifugus | reverse complement strand
AAGATACATTGGAAACTGCTAATAAAAAATGTCTTCGTTCCTAGAGAGCACCTTGACACACTCACATCATCCATAGCTGTTCAGGAAGAACTAAGTGTCCTGAGACCCTGACTCACGTCTCACATTAGTGTTTACGCCATCACTAGTGACTGCTTAAGCTGTTCCTTTGTTGTGTTTGTACATGTCCCTAATTTTGACTAGTATGTGAGCTTCTTGCCTGCCTGAAGGACTCCAGTCACGTCTCTATTGTTGAGGAATATGGGGCAGGAACCTTGCAGAGGGTTGCCAGCTAGGTTTCAATATCACCCATGCACTTTCATGTTTAACTTAATTTAGTTCCAAAATGCATACAGCATGAATGCTGGAGAAAGGTCCTGATGTGACTTACAAAGGCAAATGGGTTCATAATGGTCCGTGCAGTAATGGTAACTTTATGGCATCTCTGCATTTAGGATGTGATTATTCATTTGTTGATCTGGAGATGTGTAATGGACTCTTACTATGTACCTTCCAGTCACTATCCAGGGCCCTAAGGGCATGAGAGTGGATGAGAGAGACAAACTGGACATTATTGCTGATGTCCAACTATTTATTTGACAGCTAATATCTTAAAGGCACTTCAAGATGCCCTAAGATCCTTGATCCCCGCCAAACTCCTGACCTCAATGTGCTTCTCCAGAATTTTCCTGAATCACTTTCACTGTCTCCCACACCCCACATCCAGTCTTTCAGCAAATCCTCTTAATTCCATGCTTTCAACAAATACAGAACTGACCCCTTCCTCCCACACTAGTCTGACCACCCTCACCTGTCACTTGGATGACTGCACTTGCCTCCTCACTGGGCTCCCTCCCCTCCACCCAGCAGCCACACAGGTGCTGAGGAAAGTAGGCTAAGGTGAACACCCTGATTCCTTTTCTGAGCAAGTTTTTCTATCTGAATATATGGCAGGAATGTGGGGGGAGGGGGGTCAAAAGTTCTTTCTGAGTTTTGTTTCTTAAAAGCTTGAACTCAATATCCCAAAATAGTAACTTCAGAGAGGCAAAATATTGGATGCCATCACTAAACACAGATCACTCATGCCCACTGCAGCTCTCAGCCCTCCAGAGGCTCCTCAGGTCACTCAGAGGGAAGCCAGACTTCTGGCTATGGCCCCGCCCTCTATGACTCCATCTCCTCTCATATCCAGCTCTGTCTGTTCTAACCAGCTTGCCTCCTTGTGGCTGTCCAAACATTTTAAATGGAAAGAAATAAAAACACCCCACAAATACTTTATTTCACTCTTATGTGCTGTCACATTATTACTGTTGTTGCTGTGTGAGTTACTGGGCACCTCCCCCACCAGCATGCCATGTCCATGAGGACTGGGATGTTGTCTGTTCTGTCTCTCACCAGCACCACCAGTGCTTAGAGCAGTGTCAGCAGATAGTGAGCAGTAGGTTGGTCTTCTTTGATAAATGAGTAAAGAAGTTACACATGTGATCATGGATGAAAGGGTGAAATATGGAGCGTCATGACCTCACAAAACTGGGATTCTGACCTAGACTGAGGGACCAGGGAATATTTTCCTGAGGAGCGGAATCTAATAGAGCAAGAGCTCAGGCTAACATAGAGCTGATGGAGGGCAGGAGTAAGAGGTCCAGGCAGAGAGTACAGCAGGTGCAAAGGCCTGGAGGTGGGAAAGTTGAGGGAAGTAAATGAATTAAACTGACTCATTTGGGTGATTAAAAGAGCTAATAGACCTGAAGTGCCCAGTACACAGTATGTGCTGGAGAAAGGCCAGCTGTTGTCATTATTTCACATCCAGGGTCTGCCCACCTGGGAACAACAATAACAGAATAAAGGGGTTCTTCCCTCCAAAACTACACAATCAATTCATGACATCAAGCCTTTATTACAGCTTGACTGTTGTATAATTGACAGGCGATAAACCACACATATGTAAAGTGTACAATCCGGTAAGTGCTGACACGCATACACACACCCTGTCACCCAAATGTTTCTCACGTGCTTTTGTAGTTCCTCTCTCTGCACCCCACCCCACAGTCATCAGGTAATCACTCACCCTGACTTTCTTGATAGATTATTTTGCATTTTCTAGAATGTTATATACATTGAATTACGTCATATGCTCTCCTTTTGGTACGGCTTCTTTAAGTAAGCATAATGATTTTTTTGAGGTGAAATTCTTATAACCAGATATTAATCCTTTTTTAAAAAATATATTTTATTGATTTTTTAAAGAGAGGAAGGGAGAGGGATAGAGAGCTAGAAGCATGGATGAGAGAGAAACATCGATCAGCTGCCTCCTGCACACTCCTCACTAGGATGTGCCCGCAATCAATGTACATGCCCTTGACCGGAATCGAACCTGGGACCCTTGAGTTCACAGGCCGACACTCTATCCGCTGAGCCAAACCAGTCAGGGCCAGATATTAATCCTTTTAAAGTGAACATTTCACTGGCAGTATAGCCACAATGTGGTTCAGCCACCATGTTACCTAGTACTAAAACATTTTCATCCCCCAAATAAAACTCTGTACCCAATGAGAGGTTGCTCCCATCACCCAGCCCCTATCCCTCAAACCACCAATCTTTGTTCTGTCTCCTTCTCTTTCTTGTCCCCTGTATTCTGTACCATCTACCCTGTCAGCCTGTATGTCTGGTGCCCGACTTGTCCCAATGTCAGGGTACTAATCTAAGCCTTTCAGACCTTATTCTTCCTCTGAACCCTGTTTCTCACCCCTCACATCCATCTAGCTCTGGGGGAATGGCACCCCAATACCACTGCACTATCTCCAGTGGCTGCTTTCTCAACAGGTAGGTCAGCCCTTCTCGTGATCCTTAACCGAACGATAACCCACACATAGAGAGCCTTCCTACCTTACAAACCTACGTGCTATTGAACTCATAAAATGCCTCACACCCTCAAAACTCCCAAGCTTTATAATTTCCCATCCTGACTCTGAACAAACCCCATCCCTCCATGACCACTTCCTATGCTCCCTTCTGCTTACCCACAACCCAACTTTGTCCAGTTCTGCAAAACTTTCCACCAAATACCCTGGAGGCCTCAATGAGCAGGAATCAAAACAGAACCAGAGGAGAGATTTATTTCCATTTCCCAGGTTCTGCTTATTGACGTTCTAAAGCCAGGCACATAGAGTTTTTAAAGTAGCAACAAAAAGAGACAAAGAATGAGGACCCTGATATTTGGCCTGAGCTCTGGGTCATGGAGGGCTGGAAACAGGGTCGTCCATTGTAGGCCTGCATGTGGCTGACATCACAGTGACGTGCATATTTACTGGAGTTGTTCTTTTATCACTGAATATTTGCCTAATTCTCTGTGATAATTTTCTCTGGAGGTGCAGTGAAAATGAATATAGATTGAGAATACTTTTGATGGTTAGGTCTCATCTTCTCAGATCTGGTGCAAAGGCCACTCAGAGGCAACCTGGAAAAGATCTGGGAAGTCAGAGCATCTCTGCTGTGAACCCCACTTCAGAAGAGAGGAAGAAAAGTGGGAAACATTTATTTGGAGGATTGTAGCCACATAAGGAAAGAAATGGGAAAATCTAAAAATATAATAAGGATTGACACTGTAAGATGACAGGTTCAGCTAATTACAGGTAGATGATGTCAAAGTAAAACTTGAGCCAGACAAATTAGAGAGGCAAGAGAGTCCTTATTCAAGACCATGCAATAGGGCAGTTAGACTAACTTCAACACCCCCAAAATAAAAGGCTGCGGAGATTTTAAGAACAGGAGAAGGAATCATAGGCATCTGTATTTGCTAATTGGATTGACAAAAAAGATAAATAAAACTCATGAAATCCTGATGGGAGGGTTTTCATTATTGTTACATTTAAACCTCACTCAGGATACATTTTTATTGATGAGAGAGAGAGAGGTGTGAGAGAGAAAGTAACCAGTTGCCTCCCATAAATTCGTTGACGGAGGATTAAACATGCAAGCTTCAGGTGTTTGGGACAAAGAGCCAACCAACTTGGCCACACTGGTGAGGGTAAGCAGGATTTTTTACATCTTGGTTTTAAATGTCCCCATCCAAGCTGAGCTCCTACTCTTCCTCAAAGACTGCAACACAGAAAACAGGAGAATTAAATTTTAACAGAATGGACCCAAACTTTCTAGGCAGATATTCTATGAATCATATCACTGGCAAGAAGTTGTGTTTTTTTAAAATACGCTTTTATTGGTTTCAGAGAGAGGAAGGAAGAATGGAAGAGAGATAGAAACATCAATTATGAAAGAGAATCATTGATTGGCTGCTTCCTGCACACCCCTACAAGATTTCAAGCCTGAAACCCAAGCATGTGCCCTGACTGGGAAATGAACCATGATCTCCTGGTTCTTGGCTTGATGCTCAACCACTGAGCCACTCCAGCTGGGCAGCAAGAAGCTTTTAAGAAGACTTAGGTAAATTTCAAAAGACAGAGAAAGTATCTGCAATTACATATTGCAGTTATATTTCTAAAGGAAATGCTCTAAAAAATAATCGAGGTAAGAGGCCTATAGTCAGGAAGAAAGGTTAGAGACTCTGAGGGAATAATGAGACCTTTGGTTCATAACACAACTGCTTTCTGCACGGCGGAGGGAAACAGAACTAATTCCTCTCAGTCAACACACAGTTTGCAACGCCATCAGTTCCTGCAATTTATAAAGAAGTGCAATCTCCCAGCCATTTAAAAATAGATGCAAAACAGTTGAGAGACTGAACAGAGATGGCATCTGATCTCCCAGAAGGCTGTGCTTCTGGAGTTTTACAAGGAGACTTTTCTCTCTACAGTCACCTTCCCTTTGATCAAATGTCATCTCCAAGGAAGAAGAGTATCCTCCATCCTCCAACATGGCTGGTTTCTGATTAGAGACCTAGTGCAGAAGACTGACATTTACCTTATAGTTTGTTCTGATGCAGGTTTTTTTTATTAAACCTGAGATGGGAGATTTAACAGCTCCTTGAGGTTAGGCGGCCTCACCCTCACACTTCACCTGCAGTCTTTCCACCTTTGGGTGATGCCCTCCTCTCAAACAGATTACAAGTCTTCATCAGGTCAAAATTAGCTCCATAAAAAGTGAGGTCATATATAATTCCGTGGGCATCAGTTTGAACTAGGACATTTGCTAAATCTTGGTTGCATTACCAACGATTCCAATTCTATTCTATCAACAAATAGGACAGAGTGCTACTGAATTTATGCAAATAAGTCTATTGCTATAAACATAAGAATACTCCAGAAGGCATTAGTAATTTTTTGGGAGAAGTAGAACAGGGAGACAAAGTCATTGTTTCGTCTCACATAGATGTTCTCTTATCTCTTCCCATCGTCACAAGTGTCCAGGCAACTTCCACAGGTCTCCTTGGAAATGGGAAAGAGCTCATGTTCCTGTGAGTTTATCTCTTACTCGTGCCAGTCATCATACAATGACTGCCCCCCCCCCTGTGAAGGACATGTTGTCCCCTCCATTGTGGAGATGGTGGAAATGGGACCAACCAGAGATGGGGTCCAATGTGGAATGTTACCTTATGCCAACAATAATGACAATGCCAGCTCACATTTTTTAGTATTTATTGATTCAAAGCAAGTCTTCTAAGCAATTTCCACCACCACAAGAAATCTAATAGGTGCATTGTTATTTTTATTTTTTTTAGTTTAAGAACATAGGGGAGAGGAGGAGGATCACTAGTACTGACATCTAACTCTACAGGCGCACTTTCAGTGGAGCTGACGGGGTTGGAGACTTTACACTGGTAGTTCCCAGCATCCTCTTCCTGACAGGGTCTATGGTGAGGATTCCGTGGTCCTGGGACAGCTTCATCCTCTCCCTGAGCGGTAGACTCATAGCATTGAATAACCAGTTGGTGGAGCTCTCATCTGTGTAGCCGGTCATGACCAGGGCATCCTCATTCTTTGTGACTGTGGTGTTGCTAGCTAGGAGTGTGGGCACCCTCACTGGCCCTGTGAAGAAATAGAGGGTGAGATTGATTGAGTGTGAGCTTGATACCTGGGGCATGCTCCTTCCTCAAAGATCTTAGCCCTGATTCTAATGGTTCTGAGGGTAATTTTGTTCCACAAAAAAATTAATTTATCCTAAATTTGCCAACATCACCAGACCAAATCAACCCCTCTGAGCTGAAGACCCATAAAAAGGAAGGAAATGAAACAATGATTGATCTAGGGATCCAAAGACATCTAATAGGGCTATTGGGATTGGAGGAAAACATGGGGCTATGGCTGCAGATAGACCTCAAGTGACTCAGATCAATTTCTCATGGTCTTTGTGTTTCTGCTTAGGGTCTCTATCTCCCTCTGCATCACTTTCCCCTCAGTGAAGGAAAATGAATATTTGACTGCCAGGCTGACAATGTACTAATCATAAAATTTTCACAGTATCTGTCATAAATATTGGGAAGGAAAAGTGCTCAAATAAGAGGCATCTATTATTGAAGGACTTCACGAGAGAATCCCCTGGGCTGATCCCTCCTGGATGAGCAGCTGCCAGGAGCATCTTTTCTCCTGCTCCTCCCTTGGGATGCTGACCTTTCCCTGAACTCTCCTAAGTTCCCCAGAAGAGTCAGCTAATAATCTGTGGAGCTCTTCCAGTTGTTCTCTCCACACACAGTCTCAGGTGAAGGACCAGGCTCCATCTCTTCCCATACGTGGCTCTTAGGGTTGAGCCCCAACTAGAGAACAGATCAGGAGCCTTGTGACTCTGGCACATGGGAAACTGTTGTTCTCACTCAGCCCTTTCCCGGAGTCAAACCCAAGCTGACACATGCTCCCCAGGGCCTCTGGAGTCAGGACATTGTGACAGAGCCTGGAGAGGGGCTGCCCAAACTAGGATTCTCTGTGATGAACCCAGGGAACCCCTCAGGCCAGGTCCTTAAAGAACCCTGCAGGATCTATCTCAGGGACATGTTCAGGGAAAGGGGCCCAGGGACCTGGACGCAGACTAGTCTCCCTCTGCTGACTCACACCCATCAAATTGATCCTTCTCTATGTGGTAAATGTCTATGGGGCTGGAATCTGGGAAGGGAACTCTGACCTTAGGAAGTTTGTCTCCACTGTGTGCCCTGTACCAAATGCCCAAACCCAGCTTGGGACACGATGCAGAGGGGGAAGGAGGAGACTCCAAAATGTCAGTTCTGTATGTGTAGTAGAATTTACCCCACCCGACACCTAGAGGTCAGTGAGCAATCACTCACAGTATACATTGAGCCATCCAAATCCTATTTCTGTTTTTGAATGGTGAAGTATGGCTACTACAATGTACATTCCTAGGTCCCACACAGTGACTTTTCTTATGGTCAGGGATCCATCAAAGTTTACTGTCTCTCGACCACTGTATTCGGGCCCTCTTAGCGATCACCTTGAATTCAATGTAAGAGATGCAATAAGAGTATAGTAGTTCATCTCTATTCCCCTGAACCAAACAAAGCCTGTAACACCTGGACGCCTATTTTGGGTACGTAGAATCACATCTTGCCCTTCAAGAGCACTGGTCAAGACAATACCAAATCGTGCAGTGGTGGGCGGGATCCAGAAGGTTAAGAGGAAGACTAGAAGGGAAGAGAGAAATTGGTCAGTATTTCATCTGTGTTTTGGGATGGAGAGATGAGGCATTTCTCTTCATCTCTCAGCCTTGGTCTGCGTGTGAGTTTGTGTGTGCATCTCCTTGGTCAATGTCATCAACATGGCCACCATGGCTTCAGCACCTAAGAACCAATGCTTTTTGTTTTGAATTCTCCTTCCCACCTGTCTGTGTGGCTGTCCTCCTCACTGCCCTCAGATCCATGGTGACACTCAGCGGCCTTCTTGGAAGGCCTTCCCTGACCACATCCTATAAAGAACCTCTATCTTCACTCTCTGACCTGTCCGCGCTCTGTGCCCTTTAGGGCACTTGTGAGAACCTGATATCACAAATAGATCTCTTCTCATCTCTTTTCTCCCTGTATAATATGAGTTGCATGTGGGCAGATGATTTTGTGATCTTGTGCCCACAGTGCCTGCCATAGGCTGCAAACGCCTGTGGGTACATGAATGAGTGCTCCAGGCTTGACCACGTCCCATGTTGTATTTGCCCATATTTATAGTTGATGGTGGGGACAATGTTTAGCATCCCTGGTTAAAATGTTTCTGGTATTACCTGAAATAAATTTCATGACTGTGGTCAGTTGTCAAAATTCAATACTCAGTGATGAATAACAGAAAATGAACAGAAATTGAGGTTTTCCTGGCCCTCACCACTTCCACATGATGAGATTTTCATGTTACTGAGCCTCATCTCTCATCCTACTCTATGGGCCTGTCCTTTCACTCAGGTCAAAAGGGAAGCCCTTCCACCCATCTGAGAACGCTGTACTCCCCAGGAGATCTTGGCCAGTCTCTGACTCCCAACCTCCCTTCCATTCCCAGGGATTGTCCCCTCCTTATCAGCCAGTAGGAACCCCAGCCAGGGGACAGGTCCTCTGCGGGCAGGAGCTGCAGGGAAATTTATGGTGACTGCTAACTGCTCTGTCCCTCCCTCTGAGAGAAGAGCTCGATGTCCAGTAAGGCTCCCAGGCACCTCTGTCCAGTCTGGTGGGATGTGCTGTCCCTCCTCCCTGTGTGCTGAGCCTCCTGCTGGGACAAGATAACCTCCCTGGTCATGTGGGCCAGGGCGGGGTCAGGGCCCAGGACCCACCCTCTCCCTACCCTCATTTTTGCCAACCCTGTTGTCCCTTTCAGTTTACCTTTACTCAATAATTTGATTCCCTGAAAACTGCTGAAGTCTCTGACAACACACACACATACAAACACAAACTTCCACATGCACAGACAGGTGCCGAGAAAAGCACTGGCCTGAGGCGTCCAGTTCCTGGTCATTCTCCACAGCTCCCTGTCAGTGCACATTTGACATTTTCCTTCAGCAAAAGAATTCTAGGGCCACCTCAGAAAAATTGTCACAAGGATCTCACCCCGGCTCTGCATTGGATCCCCTGTGAAACTTTGTAAGGATTGGGATGCACAGGTGACATTTTTGAAAGGCTGCTTCAGCAGATGCCCATCTACATGGATGCCAGGATGAGACCCTATGATGTGAGGATGGGGGGCCCTGCCCTGCTCCTGTGCAAAGGGAGGTTCTCCACATCCTCTTAAAATGCAGATTCTGACTCGCCAGTTGTGCAGTGGACCAGTGACTCTGCATCTGATGAGCTCTCAGGGGAGGTGGATCATAATGGCCTGTGGAGCCCATTTGCAACAGCAAGGCAGATGGATGCATGTGTCCCCTCAGAGGGTGACCCTCTCACCGAGCATTGGCCCCTGCTGCATCTTGGTCTTGGGCCTGTCAGCACCACACAGAGAACCCCACCGGCCCCAAACTGGGGATTATTTCTGTTTGTGACACAGAAACCCAGCAGGGCACCAGGTCTTCCCTGTGTTCTCAAATGTGCTGGAAGATGGGATTTCCTCCCAGCAGGAAGGCCACAGAGGTGACTGGTGGTGAGAAGGCGTCAAGCTGGGTGATGACTGCAGAGGGGACCCTCCCTCTATCTCAGGTTGTCACCAGCATGGCTGTTGTTTTCAGAGACAGAGATCCCATCATCAAGGGTCTCAGAAGGACCGGCAGTTTCCAGGTGTGAAGGGTAAGGAGTGAAGCAAGGATTGTGGTGGGAGCCCAGGTGGCTGTGTGGACCTTGGGGAATGTTTTCAACCAAAGGAGACCCTCCCTCTCTTTGTTGGTTGACCCTCTCCATGTCCTCCCTGAGTGTTCGGGCAGCCTCTGTCCTCTGCCTGGGGGACTTTTTGAAGACACCTCGACTTGCCCATGTGTGATTCCAGTTATGAGTTGGGGAGCAGCATAAAGATCCTTGAAAAAGCAGCTTCCCCTAGACCTTGTCAAGGTCAGAAATGTCCAAACCTATGGAGGATTGTTATGAGTATTTCAGCTGAATTGATGTCATATGACTGCAATCAAGATCTCAAATCGTAAGAAGAATAGCAGTTTCGTGGCTTATTTTATACATTATAACCAAAGGAGAAGTTGAAAATGTTGCATGAAATCCATTGGAAAGTGAGGGAAAGGATAGCAGGGAAATCTCTAGAAATAAATAAAAAGGAAAATGGAGAAGCTCATATTATTTTTACTTTGGAGGGTCCAGGATAGTTAACATTTACAGCAGGTACAGAGGCTGTGCAGGGAACCAGGCACCATGAGTGCTCTTTGGTCTAGTATTCTGGTGCCACAGGCTCTGCCTTCAATGGATCCAGCAAAGAAAATTTGCTGGTGGTATGTGATGTCAAAGGTATGTTATCCATGATGCATACGAACAGGGAAAGGGCTCACTTAAGGTAAAGCCTAACATTTGCTAAGGAAGCTGTCGGCCTGGGACATGACTACCTGCCATCATCTGCCCAGTTAGGCATTTGTGATCAGACTGCACTGTGCGTCACTGAGCTTGTCAGGCCTTCCATGGGGCCTCCAGGGCTTATCAGGTTCTTTGCACAGATGCTTTTTCATTCACAGTTTCTGGAATGAGTAGGTGGGACAGCACAGGTATGACGGAGGGGATCAGAAAAATCTTTTAGTCAGGGAATGGAAATAGGTCTCCCTCTGCACCTCCTTTACCAAAGCCCAGTTCAAGTGTGGATTTCCTGTGTTTTGTAGGTGCTTCTCAATATCACCCCTAGAAGGCAAATGAGACCTGCAGGCAATGTCAGGTACTGCACTAGGAATGCTGACCAGGCTCCAGAATATGGGAGCTCACTGTGAGCCCTGGAAAGATATGAGCTCTGACCTCTAGACTAAGAGCCAGCAATCCGGGACTTGGTCCCTGTGTGCCTCATGCCTCCTGACTGCATCCCAGTGAGAGGACTGGCTTTTTCCAGGGTATTATGAGTCCAGTGTCCAGAGAACTGTTTCCTCTGGTTGATGTGCTGTTTCAGGAGAAATTTCTGTTCCAGGTTTTCAAAGCCAGGGTCTGGTGTGTGCTGTTTTGGGAGAGGCTGCTGGCCTGGATGGTTGATCCTGAAAATGCCCTCTGTGTTTCCCATCAACGCGTTGGGATGTTGCATCAATTCCCCTGTGTCCATGTCTGTCATCTGCTATAGGCCACCCCACAGGGCCCAGGTTCTTGAGCAGCTCCACATGGAGTGTCAACCAGGGAACTCTGTGGGTCCTTCTGTTTGTGGAGGCGAGTCCCCGTGGGACCCTCAGCACCTCTGAAATGGAAGCAACCCCAGATCCTGGGTTCTCCTTTCCCATCCTGCTGAGGAAGTTCCCCTTGTTTCCCAGGTCACTGTGGGCTGGTGAGATGTCTTTAAGGGCCACAAGAATTTGTATTCATACCAGGGAACTTGGGGATGTGGAGTCATCCCCTAATTCCCTTGAGGTGAGGGTGATTACCTTTCTGCCTTGGTAGAAACTCTACCTGGGATAGAGAATCAAGAATGTCTGCAAGGTCAGGGATCTGTGAAAAAAGGAAGAACATGGGCTTTGTTCCAGGCCCTGAAGGGATGAGGGGTGGGAAGGGTTGTGATTTCGTGGCACTGAAATCAGAGTGGTGTGGCCCCTCACTGTTAGGAGTTTCCTGTCCCACTTCCTGACGGTAAGTGGAGTAAACACCTGGCCCTTGGACATAGCAGTGTAAAAAGTGTCTGTGGCCTCCTCCCAAGCTGATGCCAAGGCCTTCGTGTGGATAAGGAACATGATCTGACTGCAAGTGTCACTCAAGGTGAATGGCTTCCATTATATGGCTTCCCTCATCCATTTAATGAGTGTTTACTGAGTGTCTGTGGTGTGTGCGGTCAGGGCTGGGCAATGGGAACACCACAGAGAGCAGGGAATACGTGGGCCCTGCGCTCATGGAGTTTAACTTGTAAGGAGAGACAGGCTCTCAGATAAATGTTCCATAAACATTTGTGTAGAAAAGTCTTTCACACAAAGAATTAAGTGCTTGTAAAATTATCAAAGGGCTAGAGAAATGGAAGTTAAAGATTTGCCACTGGAAGTTGGGTTTCAAGGTCGCACGGACACAGCCCCTCCCACAGGTAAAAAAAATTAGCTGTGTCTGCCAGACGCAACCCATCAGTCAACACAGTATCAGAAATAATAGGCCCATCTCCTCTCCAGCTTCCAAATTACACACAAGTGCATCTCAGAGGCTGAGTTTAATTCACATCTGAATTCTCAATCACAAGGAGTGGGGGAATGGAATATTTAACCTTTCAGTCTACCTTATATCAGAGGGAAAATGGAAAGGGTTGGAACATAAATGCCATGTGCCAATACATGGAATGTCTGAGCCCACATGCAGGCTGTGGGACTCTAGGCAAGTGATCCCACCTCAAAAATCTTCAGTTTCCCTATGTGATATCATACAAAGATATTTGGTGTTATTTCCTGGTTCTTAGAACTGAGCAACAAAAAATACTTGGAATTTTCTGATTTATAAGGGTTGATAAGAGTGTCTTTTGTGATGATGAAGAAACTCTGACAGGCCTCTGGATAGATGCAAGGTAAGCGCAGGTCACCATAAACACAAAACCTTGCTTAGAAGCTGGAATTTCCCTGAAGGGATGAGGTTACATAAAATGTGTAGGAATTTTTGGCTACCAATGTAAGAAGTGTTTAAACCTGTAGATAATTTTTATAAGTTTATTTGAGCCAAACTGATAAGAATTGTTGGAAAAACAAACTCAATGGACTGAAGGAATGCTTCAGAGAATGGGAGTTTTACTTCTTATTTTATACATTACAATCAAAGCAGAAGGCATAAGGGGTTACATGAAATCCATTGGTGAAATATTAGAAAGCGGGAGAAAACAAAGTGGGGAAATGTCTGTGATTCGATAAAAGTGAAACAAGTAGACACATACTAAGTTTACATGGGTGGGTGCAGAATAGTTAACAGTTAACAATTAACATGATGACAATAACAATTAGGGGTTCTGTGGTGCAGTAGGAAGTCTGGAAATAAAGAAATTACACAAACATTCCAAAAGTATGCTATTGTACACAGGCTCAGTTAAACTAAAGATTGGCCTTTGTTCTGGAAGAGATTGGCCTAAGACATGACTACCCACCATGGCTCACTTTTGTTTAGAAAATTTTCATTTCTACCATCCTATGTGCTTACTGTAAGTCTCTGAGTTTGTAAATACCATCATAGGCCTCCCCTGAACTTGTCAGTTTTAGTATGTGGCCCTTTTATGTCAACACTTTCAAATTTTGTCATAAGTCAATCTAAAGGATGCATTAATGACCAACATTTTGATTGGATAATGTGCTCCCACAGGGCTAAGAGGGCTCATTCCTACGAAGCCTTAGTGTAAGCATTTGTCTTGCTGAACAACCAACCATTGGGGGTGAGCCAAGACTGTAACATTGGATGGAAGTCAAGGCTGAATTTTCTCAAAAGGAAAAGCAGGTAAGTGGAAGGCAGGCAGGTTCAATGGGCCTTCACTAAAAAAAAACCCACTCTGGATTATTTCTAACCTATAATCCAAGTTTTACTCTCTTTCTCATTTCTCTGTGTTTTGCATCTAGTATGACATTTACTCATAGTTTGAGGACAAACTCTACAACTCTTTTATTATTATAATCTGACCAGGAGATCGGTTCCCAATTTCTATGGTCCCTATGTTTCCCATTGGAAATGCTCAAGTGCTATTCATTATTAATCTGATTCCTGCTAGTTTTGCAATTGGAACTTACAATCTTAAGGTATATAGAGAAACAAGAATCTAAGAACACAATGCTATAAATTACAATTACCATCTAAACATTCCAAATTCAAGGAAGACAGTAATGTTTAATCAGTAAATTTCCTATGTCTCAGCAGCTATTATAGAGGGCCTTGGATGTAAAGCTTCTATTTTAATTAATATAGTTTAGTAATCCTTGCTAGGTTGGAGTGTAAGCTTATTCCCATAATCACGTTCTAGCATTCTTAAAAAAATATCTTTCTCAATATTTCTTTTAGACTAACTTTCTAGATCTTCCCATGATCTTCTTGGTTTATCGCTTTTTAGTCATTCAAAAATAACCAACTTATGAAACATGCTCAAAGTCGCTAATCATCAGAGAAATGCAAACCAAAATGACAGTACAGTACCATCTCACACTGACAGAATGACTATCATCAACAAATCAACAAATGACAAGTGCTGGCAAGGATGTGGAGAAAAAGAAACCCTCGTGCACTGCTGGTGGGAATGCAAACTGGTGCAGCCACTGTGGAAAACAGTATGGAGTTCCTCAAAAAATTAAAACTGGAACTTCCATTTGACCCAGTAATTCTACTTCTAGGAATATATTTTAGGAAAACAGAAACACCAATCAGAAAGGATATATGCACCCCTCTATTCATGACAGCACAATTTACAATAGCGAAGATCTGAAAACTACCTAAGTGTTCAAGAGCAGACGAGTGGATTAGAAATCATTGGTACAACTACACGATGGAATACTACGCTGCTGTAAAAAGAAGGAATTCTTACCATTTGCAACAGCAGGGATGGAACTGGAGAACATTATGCTCAGTGAAATAAGCCAGTCAGAGAAAAATAAATATCACATGACCTCACTCATTTGCGGAATATAAAAAACAACAAACTAATGAACAAAAATGGAACCAGAGACATAGAAGCATTGAACAGACTGTCCAAACGATGAGGGAAGATGGTGGATGAGAGGGTTAGAGATCAACCAAAGGACTTGTATGTATGCATATGAGCATAACCAATGGACACTGACAGTAGAGGTGGTGAGGGCATGTGCTGGTGGGTGGAAGTGGCAGGGGAGAGGTCAATGGGAGTAAAAGGAAACTCATCTAATACCTTAAACAAAAAAAATTTAAATTCCTTTAAAAGCATAAATGTGCTTTTGAGTGGTTGAGAACCAATCCATGAACCAGGAGGTCACAGTTCAATTCCCAGTCAGGGCACATGCCTAGTCTTTGGGCTCCTTCGCCCTCAGAGGATTGCAGAAGGCAGCCAATCTATGTATGATTCTCTCTCATCATTGATGCTTCTCTCTCTATCTCCCTCTCCCTTCCTCTCTCTTAAATCAATAAAAATTTTTTTTCAAAAAACCTACTGATAAGGAAAAACTACTTACTTTTAATTCTCTTAAAAAAAAAACACACACAACCCATTCCTTTCCTTTGAAATAGCATTCCTTCTAAATTTCAAAATGTTACCAGAAACAGAGCCAGGTCCTGAACTCATTTGCTTAAGGCCGGCCTGCAGTGTGTGGGTTCTTGATTTGGTTCAAGAAATATTTTACAACTTGAGTTCAGGTGATTTGAAAGTATGTTTTTTAAAGCTTGGAACAGTGAAACAAGGAAAGCCTTAGGATAGAGACAGTAGGAGGGAGACTAGGCAGGACTGTTTGGGCTCTCTAGAAACATGGGAATGAAGTGAGTCTAGGTGGGGCTGCTGTCAGCTCACAGGTAAAAGAGTTTGTTGGACAGGTCAATGGAATTAGTCCCAGACAAGCTGCTGCTGCCCATTGCTCCCCTGGTTACAAGATTCATGGGGACCTCATAGAGATGAAAAGAAAGAAAATTCACTCAAAAAGGAGATTTGTAGGGTGGGGGTGCCCCAAGGAGGGCACACCCTGGCTTCTTTGTCTTGAGCGATTTTATTTACTTTCCAAAGGTGGGGATTTAGCGGAGGTCTCAGGGGAAGATCTCAATAGAATTTTCATCAGCTTTCCAAGATGTCCCTTTTAAGGGTCATGTTCTCTAATAATGGGTCAGTGCCAGGGCAGGCAGTCTAAGCCACATTATCAGCAATATTACAGGGAAGGAAAGGCCTCCCTGGGCCAGTTTTGCCCATTATAGGCACACGGAGCTCTCCACCATGATGGCCTTCTGCATCTGGCTGTAAATTGCTTGTCCAGTTTATTCAGCTGTCTGTCTCAGTTGCCTAATTCCACTTGCCAAGGAATTTTCCTACATTCTTACTATCCTGTCTCAAAAAGAGAAAACATAAGAAAGTATTATTAATAATACAAAAGTTATCATATACACCTTTAGTCATTATTAAAAATTGGGCTATATATACAATGTTTGAGAAAAGTCCAAAGAACAAGTGTAATTATTATTATCACTAGTATTCACAGACAGGTAAAGATAATCAATTTGTAGTTGTACAGGCATTGTCGGTGTCTTGGGATAGCTGTTGATCTCTGATGTCAGTGACCTCTCATTCTCAAAAGTCTTTGTTCACTGTAGGTGGAGGCAAGTTTCAGAGACAGGGCAGATGTCCATTTGTGGTTGGGCACCTGATAAAGTCCCTTCAAACAATGTTGGGCAGTCTTTCATTGATGTCTTTTCCAATTGAAAAAATAAGTCACGGTCTTTGAAGTCTTCATGCACTGAGAGCACTCCTGTAAATAAATGTCATTAATTTATCTGTCCCTATAAGCTGGTTAATAAGTTCTTCATAATAATGCAGAATGTCTCCTTTTTCATAAGGTTGATTCATATGTCCCTTCATGTAGGTACATGGGGTTACTGGTGTTTACTTAATGAAGAGAAAATCTATGTGTTTACCAAAAAAGGAGATTCCAGGTTGAGAAGAACCATTAGGAGGGCTTTAGGCGAAGGGAGATTAAAAGCTTCTGAAAATTTACCTAGTTGAGTGTTAATTATGTCATTTGTATATTACACCAATCCAGAGAACTGGAGTTATAGGTACAATAAAAAGACTAGTAGAATAGGCCAAATATGAGAAATGAATTGTATTTTTTGAACAGTGAAATGTGTCCCTCAGTCACTATAACTCATCGGGAATTCCCCAATAGGCATTAATTTTCCCAAATCATAATTTACCTTTTTTACTGTTGCTGTCCTTCAAGTAAATGCCTCAACCTATTGTGAATAACATACAAATCATAACTAACACATATTAATATTCCTGAGATGGTGTCACTTGGGTAAAATCCAATTACCATCTTTAAAAGGGATCTACAGGAAGTAGGAAATGACCTTGGGGTTCAAGGAATGATTTTCCAGGGTTATATTTAGACAGCAAAACATCTGCTACACACTTTGCAATCTATAGAAGGAAAAGGAGTGACATGAAATCCAGTGGTTAAAGATTGGAGAGGTAGAAGAAAAAACAGCAAGGCATAGAGAGAATCTGGGATTAGATAAAAAGAAAAACCAATCATCGCATTTCTTTTATATTGTTTGGTATAAGATAGTTAGCAGTAAACAGTTAGGATGATAACAATAACATGGAGGGGTCTTGTGCTCTCTCCTCTGGAGTTGTGAGGGGTTTGGAAAAAATAAAATGACCCTGACATTCCAAAGGTATGTTATTGTAGAAGCAAGAAGTCAATGGATGGGCTCAGTTAAGGTAAAGACTGACCTTTGCCAGGAAAGATACCTGCCTAGCACATGACTACCCACCATGACTCACTTTAGGTTCGAAGGTTTTATTTTCAGACCATCCTGTGGGGTTACTTCAGGTTTCTAAGTTTGTAAGGCCCCCACACAGTCCTTTCCTGAGCTTGTGAGGTTGAATATGTGGCCCCTTTTTCATTCACACAGTCCAACTCCTTAACTCTTGGGAGGAGGGAGGAGCTAGAGATAATTATCAATGGCCAATTACTTCATCATTATGCCAACATAAGGATATTTCCAATAAAAATGCTAAAGTAGGGGTTCAGAAAACTTTGCATTGATGCTGGAAGGCTGAGTGCCCAGGGAAAAAATGGAAATTTCACACCTCTGCCAGTATCTCCCATTTAGGTATTCCTGAACTGTATACTTACAATAAGCCAGTAAAAGTAAGTAAAGTCCTTTCCTGAGAACTGTGTGGGGTTTTTTAGATAATTATAAAGCATGAGGGGTCATGGGAACATCCAAATCTAAAGTTAACCAGGCCAAAATGTGAGTTACCTGGGCACTCCATTTGTGATGGCGTCTGAAGTTATGTTACTGAGCCTTGAACCTATGGGGTCTGCACCCACTTCAGATAGTTCGTATCAGAACTGAAATGAATTGTAGGACACCCCATTGGAGAAGTGGTTGTTGATGGGAAAAAAAAGAAAACCTTCAGCTCATATAAATCAACCCGGCAGGGTGATGCTAGAAGTGATTTAATATTGTTAGTGATCTACCTGTATTAGGTGCTCAGGGAGTTTGAGAAGACTTTACTTTCACTCCCCTTTCTCACTAAGCCCTCTCTCACCTTCAGAGTCCACCTTCACCCCTTTTCCTCCTCTTTGTTCTCACAGAACAAGGCCTGAGGCAGTGGTTCTGATGCCAGGAGCAGTGGAGGTACAAGCCTGTAAGTTTATTCACATTGTTGTTCACCCTGAGGTGGGATCTGTTCTTCTAATGCCTAGAGAGCCAGGAAACAGACACCAGGTTGCAGTGAAAGGAAAGAAAGTATATATTACAAAGGTACCAATGAAGGGGAATGGGGCAGATGATGCTCAAAGACCAGAACTCACAGTGGTTTATATTTAGGGTCATTTAAGGGGAAAAGTCATGACGTGGGGTTCAGAGTCATGGTTTTTGAGTATTGGTCAGTTATAAGTACTCATAATGTGACTTATTTCTCCCTGGCATCATCCCGGCTGGGGCTTTTGGTTATCGGGGCCTAGAGGTCTTCCTTCGTGCATACAACCCAAAGTTCTGCAACCCATTTTGGGGTTGGGTCTGTTATGTTACCTTAAGAGCAGAAAACATCTATCCATCTTGTGCTTAGCAGACAACATCTTTCTCTTAACTCGAGCACAATAACTCCTGCAACCTGTTTCACTGACTAGTTTCCAGGCTCCAGGCCGCATGTGCATTCTTTCCTATCACACTTGCCAGGTTCTCTTTTCTATTTATTCTTTAAGTAGAAATCATAACATCCAGCTATGAGAACAAAAGTTAATCTTCCTCTCATCTTTGAAATTCTTCTATCTGGGCTAAAAATCAAATAAACAGACTGATTAAACAGGAGACATTATACAATATATATGAACAAATATTCTGGAGCTATAAGAATAGAGACCAAAGGAAGCATTGGGTGTTGGCGGCTTATGTCGTTCTGCAGCTAAGGGGGAATGAGGGTTGTGGTTTGAGGCTTCAAAGAGGGCGAACATTGGCATAGAGATGCCAAAGCAAATGGGAATGTTCCTCCTGGAGCTAATCCTCCATCTATTCACATTGAAGGCAGTTTAGTTGGAAGGTCCAAGGCTTATTTCTTAGAACTTTTTTTTTCCTAAAGAGGATATCAAAATGAATACCCTTAAAGGCACATCAGGGGTAAACACTCAGCTTCCCTTCACAGCAGAGCCACGACTGTTAGTAAGGTTTAAAAGTCTAACTAAAAGCTCAATCCTAGTTACCTAGTCATTGAACTAACTCATTACCAAAACAAAACATAAAAATAGTGAAACATTGCTCTATCAGTCTAAATGTGTCCCCTTTCCACTTCTCATTAAAAAAGAAACAATTAAAAGATACATTGGAATCTATTATAAAAAAATTCCTTCATTTCTGGAGAGCAACTTGACACACATCGTCCATAGCTGTTCATGAAGAAGTAGGAGTCCTCAGACCCTGACTCATGTCTCAGGTTAGTGTTGACCCCATCACTACTCACCACTTAAGCTGTTCCTTTGTTGTGTTTGTACATGTCCCTAATTTTGACTAATATATGAGCTTCTTGCCTGCCTGAAGGACTCCAGTCACGTCTCTATTGTTGAGGAATTAGGGGCAGGAGTCTTGCTGAGGATTGCCAGCTAGGCTTCAATATTACCCATGCACTTTCATGTGTGTACAGCATGAATGCTGGAGAAAGGTCCTGATGTGACTTACAAAAACAAAGGGATTCATAAGGGCCCCTGCAGTCATGGTAACTTTATGGCATCTCTGTATTTCTTCAGTCACTAAGAGATGTTGTGTATGAGTTTGCAGGATAGGATCTGATTGTTCATTTGTCGATTCTTGGAATATGTAATGGACTCCTACTATGTACCTCCCCATCACTATCCAGGGCACTAGAGGCACAAGAGTGGATGAGAGAGACAAATTGGACATTATTGATGATGTCCAGCTATTTATTTACAACTAATATGTAAAAGGCACTTCAAGATGCCCTAAGATCCTTGATCCCCACCAAACTTCTGACCTCAGTGTGCTCCTCCAGAATTTTCCTGAATCTCTTTCACTGTCTCCCACACCCCACATCCAATCTTTCAGCAAATCCTCTTGAATCCATGCTTTCAACAAATACAGAAACTGACCCCTTCCTCCCACACTTGTCTGACCACCCTCACCTGTCACCTGGATGACTGCACTTGCCTCCTCACCGGGCTCTCTGCCCTCCACCCAGCAGCCTCACAGGTGCTGAGGAAAATAGGCGAAGGTGAACAACCTGATTCCTTTCTTGAGCAAGTTTTTCTGTCTGAATCTATGGCAGGAATGTGGGGTGTGGGGTGGGGAGGGGTCAAAAATTCTTTCTGAGTTTTGTTTCTTAAAAGCTTGAAATCAATATCCCAAAATAGGAACTTCAGAAAGGCTAAATTTTGGATGCCTTCACTAAACACAGATCACTCATGCCCACTGTGGCTTTGAGCCCTCCAGAGGCTCCTCAGGTCAATCAGAGGGAAGCCAGACTTCTGGCTATGCCCCCTCCCTTTCTAACTCCATCTCCTCTCATCTCCAGCACTGTCTGGTTCAACCGGTTTGCCTCCATTTTGCTGCTCCAACATTTTAATTTTTATTTTTTTATTGCTTAAAATATTACAAAGAGTAGTACATTTGTCTCCTTCCCCCCCCCTTGACCTTCCCCCGGCCTCCCCTATACCTCAGTGTCTTGTGTCCATTGCTCCTGCTTATATGCATGCATGGAAGTCCTTTGGTTGATCTCTTACCATCCCCCAATCCTCCCCAACCTTCTTGCTGTAGTTTGCCAGTCTGTTTAATGCTGCTCTGCCTCTGTATCTATTTTTGTTCATCAGTTTATAATGGTCTTTATTATCCATAAATGAGTGAGATCATGTGGTATTTTTCTTTCACTGACTGGCTTATTTCACTTAGCATAATGCTCTCCAGTTCCATCCACGCTGATGCAAATGGTAAGAATTCCTTCTTTTTTACAGCAGCATAGTATTCCATTGTGTATATGTACCACAGCTTTCTAATCCATTCATCCTTTGATGGGCACTTAGGTTGTTTCCAGATCTTAGCTATGGTGAATTGTGCTGCTATGAACATAGGGATGCATATATCCTTTCTGATTGGTGTTTCTGGTTTCTTGGGATATATTCCTAGCAGTGGGATCAATAGGTCAAATGGGAGTTCCATTTTTAACTTTTTGGGGAAACTCCATACTGTCTTCCATAGTGGCACTAGTCTGCATTCCCACCAGCAGTGCACAAGTGATCCTTTTTCTCTGCATCCTCTCCATCACATGTCATTTTTTGATTTGTTGATGGTAGCCATTCTGACAGGTGTGAGATGGTACCTCATTGTTTTGATTTGCATCTCTCAGATGTTTAGTGACTTGGAGCATGTTTTCATATGTCTCTTGGCTTTCTGAATGTCCTCTTTTGAAAGGTGTCTATTTAGGTCCTTTGCCCATTTTTGATTGGGTTGTTTATCTTCCTTTCATTAAGTTGTATGAATTCTCTATAAATGTTGGAGATTAAACCCTTATCGGTGATAACATTGGCAAATATGTTTTCCCACGAAGTGGGTTTTCTTGTTGTTTTGTTGATGGTTTCTTTTGCTGTGCAGAAGCTTTTTATTATTATGTAGTCCGATTTGTTTATTTTCTCTTTAGTTTCCAATGCCCTAGGAGATGTATCGGTGAAGATATTGCTGCGGCATATGTCTGAGATGTTGTTGCCTTTGGATTCCTCAAGTATTTTTATGGTTTCCTGTCTTACATTTAAGTCCTTTATCCATTTTGAGTTTATTTTTGTGTATGGTGTATGTTGGTGGTCTAGTTTCAATTTTTGCATGTATCTGTCCAATTTTCCCAGCACCATTTATTGAAGAGATTGTCTTGGCTCCATTGTATGTTCTTGCCTCCTTTGTCAAATATTAATTGAACATATTGGTTCAGGTCGATTTCTGGGTATTCCATTGATCTATACGTACGTTCTTGTGCCAGTACCAGGCAGTTTTGAGAACAGTGGCTTTGTAATAGAGCTTGATATCTGGTATTGAGATCCCACCTACTTTGTTCTTCTTCTTCAGGATCACTGTAGTTATTTGGGGCCTTTTTTTATTCCAGATGAATTTTTGGAGCGTTGGTTCTAGGTCTGTGAAATAGGTCATTGGTATTTTAATGGGGAGTGCATTGAATTTATAGATTGCTTTGGGTAGTATGGACATTTTAATGATGTTGATTCTACCAATCCAAGAACATGGTATGTTCTTCCATCTGTTTATGTCTTCCTCTATCTTTTTTTTCAATGTCCTGTAGTTTTCTAAGTAGAAGTCTTTTACCTCTTTAGTTAAGTTTATTCTTAGGTATCTTAATTTGTTGGTGTGATGGTAAATGGGATTGCTATTTTAGACTCTCTTTCTGTAAGTTCATTATTGGTGTATAGAAATGCCATCGATTTCTTGGCCTTAATTTTGTATCCTATTACATTGCCGAATTCATTTATTAAGTCTAATAGTTTTTTGATGGAGTCTTTTTTTTATTTTTTTAAATTATTTTTCGCTAAAAGTATTACAAAGGGTATTACATAAGTGTCCTTTCCCCCCCTCCGCCCTTGACAAACCCCTGCCCTCCCTTACCCCCCAGTGTCTTATGTCCATTAGTTATGCTTATATGGATGCATACAAGTACTTCGGTTGATCTCTTAATCCCCTCCCTCCTCCCCCCCAACCCTCCCTGGCCTTCCCACTGCAGTTTGACAATCAGTTTGAGGCAGCTCTGCCTCTGTATCTATTATTGTTCAAAAGTTTGTAATGGACTTTATTATCCATGAATGAGTGAGATCATGTGGTATTTTTCCTTCATTGACTGGCTTGTTTCACTTAGCATAATGCTCTCCAGTTCCATCCATGCTGTTGCAAATGGTAGGAGTTCCTTCTTTTTTACAGCAGCATAGTATTCCATCGTGTAGATGTACCACAGTTTTCTAATCCATTCATCTACTGATGGGCACTTAGGCTGTTTCCAGATCTTAGCTATGGTGAATTGTGCTGCTATGAACATAGGGGTGCATATATCCTTTCTGATTGGTGATTCTGGTTTCTTGGGATATATTCCTAGAAGTGGGATTACAGGGTCAAATGGGAGTTCCATTTCCAATTTTTTGAGGAAACTCCATACTGTCTTCCATAGTGGCTGCACCAGTCTGCATTCCCACCAGCAGTGCACAAGTGTTCCTTTTTCTCCACATCCTCTCCAGCACTTGTCATTTGTTGATTTGTTGATGATGGCCATTCTGACAGGTGTGAGATGGTACCTCATTGTTGTTTTGATTTGCATCTCTCGGATGATTAGTGACTTTGAGCATGTTTTCATATGTCTCTTGGCTTTCTGAATGTCCTCTTTTGAAAGGTGTCTATTTAGATCCTTTGCCCATTTTTTGATTGGATTGTTTATCTTCTTTTTGTTAAGTTGTATGAGTTCCCTATAAATTTTGGAGATTAAGCCCTTATCAGATATGACGTTGGCAAATATGTTTTCCCACGAGGTGGGTTTTCTTGTTGTTTTGTTGATGGTTTCTTTTGCTGTGCAGAAGCTTTTTATTTTGATGTAGTCCCATTTGTTCATTTTCTCTTTAGTTTCAACTGCCCTAGGAGCTGTATCAGTGAAGAAATTGTTTTGGCATATGTCTGAGATTTTGTTGCCTTTGGATTCTTCTAGAATTTTTACGGTTTCCTGTCGTACATTTAAGTCCTTTATCCATTTTGAGTATATTCTTGTGTATGGTGTAAGTTGGTGGTCTAGTTTCATTTTCTTGCATATATCTGTCCAATTTTCCCAACACCATTTATTGAAGAGACTATCTTGGCTCCATTGTATGTTCATGCCTCCTTTGTCAAAAATTAATTGAGCATATTGGTTCAGGCTCATTTCTGGACTCTCTATTCTATTCCACTGATCTATATGTCTGTTCTTGTGCCAGTACCAGGCAGTTTTGAGAACAGTGGCTTTGTAATACAGCTTGATATCTGGCATTGAGATCCCACCTACTTTGTTTTTTCTCAGGATAGCTGCAGCTATTCGGGGTCTTTTTTTATTCCAGATGAATTTTTGGAGAGTTCGTTCTAGATCTTTGAAGAAGGCCATTGGTATTTTAATGGGAAGTGCGTTGAATTTATAGATTGCTTTGGGTAGTATGGACATTTTAATGATGTTGATTCTACCAATCCAAGAACATGGTATGTTCTTCCATCTCTTTATGTCTTCCTCTATCTCTCTTTTCAACGTCCTGTAGTTTTCTAAGTAGAGGTCTTTAACCTCTTTAGTTAAGTTTATTCCTAGGTATCTTAATTTTTTTCGTGTGATGGTAAATGGGATTGCCATTTTAGTCTCTCTTTCTGTAAGTTCATTATTGGTGCATAGAAATGCCATAGATTTCTTGGCCTTAATTTTGTATCCTGTTACATTGTCAAATTCATTTATTAAGTCTAATAGTTTTTTGATGGAGTCTTTAGGGTTTTTTAAGTACAATATCCTGTCATCTGCGAATAAGGACAGTTTTACTTCTTCATTTCCAATTTGGATGCCTTTTATTTCTTCTTTTTGTCTAATCACAATGGCTAATACTTCCATTACTATATCGAACAGGAGTGGAGAGAGTAGGCATCCCTGTCTTGTTCCTGTTCTTAGGGGAAATGGTTTTAGTTTTTGCCCATTGCGTATGATGTTGGCTTAGGGTTTATCATATATGGCTTTTATTATGTTGAGTTATGATCCTTCTATTCCGACTTTGCTGAGAGTTTTTATCAAAAATGGGTTTTGGATTTTGTCAAATGCTTTTTCTGCATCAATTGATATGACTATGTGGTTTTTATCTCTCAATTTGTTCATGTGATGTATTACGTTTACTGATCTGCAGATATTGTAACATCCTTGCATCCCTGGGATAAATCCTACTTGGTCATGGTGTATGATCTTTCTGATGTACTGCTGGATCCAATTTGCTCGGATTTTGATGAGGATTTTGGCATCTATGTTCATGAGGGATATTGGCCTGTATTTCTCTTTCATTGTGTCTTCTTTATCTGGTTTTGGTAATTGGGTTATGCTGGCTTCATAGGATGAGTTTGGAAGTGTTCCTTCCTCTTCAATTTTTTGGAATAGTCTGAGGAGACTAGGTTTTAGTTCTTCCTTGAATGTTTGTTAAAACTCCCCTTTGAACCTGTTTGGACCTGGACTTTTGTTTGCTGGAAGCTTTATGATGACTGCTTCAATTCCTTCCATAGTTATTGGCCTATTGAGATTTTTAAATTCTTCCTGATTGAGCTTTGGAAGGTTGTATTTTTCTAGGAATATGTCCATTTCCTCCAGGTTGTCTAGTTTGTTGGAGTAGAGTTGTTCATAGTATTTTTTTTAACAATCCTTTGTATTTCTGTGGGGTCTGTTGTTATTTTGCCTCTTTCATTTATGATTTTGTTTATTTGGGTCCTCTCTTTGCTTCTTGGTGATCCTGGTTAGAGGTTCATCAATCTTTTTTATCCTTTCAAAGAAGCAGCTCTTGGTTTTGTTGATCTTTTGTATTGTTTTTTTGATCTCTATGTTGTTTATCTCCACTCTGATCTTTATTATTTCCTTCCTTCTGCTTACACTGGGCTTTTCTTGTTGCTCTCTTTCTAACTCTTTGAGTTGTAGGGTTAGGTGATTTATTATCATTGTTTCTTGTTTTTTGCAGTAGGCTTGTAGAGCTATGAACATCCCTCTCAAGACTGCTTCCGCTGTGTCCCATAGATTTGAGATTGTTGTGTATTCATTGTCATTTGTTCCATGATATTTTTTTATTTTTTCTTTGATCTCTCTGATAACCCAGTCATTGTTTAATAGCATGCTATTTAATCTCCATGTGTTTGATTTTTTTGGGATTGTTTTTATTGTAGTTGATTTCCAGTTTTATGCCGTTGTGATCTGTGAAGATGCTTGATATGATCTTTATCTTCTTGAATTTGAAGAGACTTTGCCTATGACCCAATATATGGTCTATCTTTGAAAATGACCCATGTGCTCTTGAGAAGAATGAATATTCTGTGGCTTTAAGGTGAAATGTTCTGAAGATGCCAACTAACTCCATCTGATCTAGTGAGTCATTTAGGATTGATGTTTCTTTGCTGATTTTTTGTTTAGAGGATTTGTCCAATGATGATAGTGGGGTATTAATGTTCTCTACTATGATTGCATTGCTGTGAATTTCTCCCTTGATATCCTTTTTTTTTTTTTTTTTTTTTTTTTTTTTTTTTTTTTTTTTTTATGTGTCTGGGTGCTCCTATATTGGGTGTGTATATGTTTACCAGAGTTATTTCTTCTTGTTGGATTGCTCCCTTTAGTATTATGAAGTGGCCTTCCTTATCTCTTTTTATGTCCTTCACTTTGAGATCTGATTTGTCAGATATAAGTATTGCTACCCCAGCTTTTTTTTTTCATTTCCATTTGCTTGAAAAACCTTTTCCATCCCTTACCATCAGTCTGTGTGCATCTTTTTTTCTGAGGTGGGTTTCCTGTAGAGAGCAGATATACGGGTCATATTTTCTTATCCACTCAGTTACCCTATGTCTTTTGATTGGGGCATTTAATCCATTTACATTTAAAGTTATTATTGATAGATACTTGTTTGTTGCCATTTTTATTCTTTACCCCTATGTTCCTTCTTCATTTCCTATTTTTTTTTCTTTTTAGAGCAGACCCTTTAGCATTTCTTGCATTGCTGGTTTGGTAGTAATAAACTCCTGTAGTCCTTTTTTGTCTGTGAAGCTCTTGATTTCACCCTCAATTTTGATTGATAGCCTTGCTGGGTACAGTATTCTTGGATTCAGACCCTTCCTTTGCATGACTTTGTATATTTAATTCCATTCCCTTCTTGCCTGATGTGTTTTTGTTGAAAAACCAGTCGCTTGTCTGATTGGGGATCCTTTGTAGGTAACTTTCTAGCCGCTTTTAAGATTCTTGCTTTGTCGTTGGTGTTTGCCAATTTAATTAAAATGTGCCTTGGTGTCGGTATTTTGGGGTTCATTTTGTTTGGGACTCTGTGAGCTTCTTGGATTTGTGTGAGTTTTTTCTTCCCTATATCAGGGAGGTTTTCTCTCATTATTTCTTCACACAGGTTTTCTATTCCTTGCTCAGTTTCCTCTCCTTCTGGCACCCTTATTATATGGATGTTGTTTCATTTCATGTTGTACCAAAGTTCTCTTAGGCTCTCCTCCTGCTTTTTAATTTTTTTTTCTAGAAGCTGCTCTGCTTGGGTATTTTTTCTTACCTTGTCTTCTAGCTCACTGATGCGGTCCTCTACTTCTTGTAGACTACTGTTGATGATTTCTATTGAGTTCTTTATAGCAGTGATGTCATTTTTCATCTCTTCTTGGTTCTTCTTCATTTCCTCTTGGTTCTTACACATATTATTGAATTTGTCTTCCATTCTTTTCATCCACTTTATGACCATTTCTCTGAATTCTTTCTCTGATAGGTTGCTTGTCTCCATTGCCTCCTATTTGTTTACTTCCTTTTCTGGTGATGCCGGTTTTTCCTTCATATGTGGGCTGTTTCTTTGTCTCCCCATGATCTCTCTTCTCCGGGTGTTTGTTTATGTAGCTCTCTCGCTGCTGCATTGATTTAAAGGCACAAAATACAACACAACAAGGCACAATGCACAAGGCACTGAACACAAATGTATTCACCATACTAATAACCCCAAATAAGGGTGAACACCTGAGTAAAGAGAATTAGGGGATAAGAATGAAAATAGAAGAGAAAAAGGAAAAAGAAGAAAAGAAAAAAAAAAGGAGTGCAAAAATGAAATGGGGAAAAGGAAAAAAAAGTAAGAGTAAAAAAAAAGATAATGAAATAGAAGAGAGAAAGAAACTATTTAAATGGGGAGAAAACTCCAATAGAACAGCAACTAATCCCAACAAATTCCAGCAACAGGTACCTAGAGATGAATGCAAACTACAAAAAACAACTAATATCAAGCAAGACGAGGTAAAACACAAGCAAAAATAACCAAAAAAAAAAAAAAAAACAACAGAAAGAGAAAAAGAAAAAGCGAAAAATCTCACAAACAAGCAGAAAAAATCCCAATATAATCAACAATCAAGCAAACAACAAAACGACAGAGAGAAAAAAAATTTGGATAGTGAAGAAAGAGTAGAGAGAGGTATATATGGACTTTGAGCAGGGGATTGGAAATTAGATATATAAGTAGGGTGAAATCTTAACAGGGGGTAAAAAGAAGGAATAGGAAAAATCTAAAGCAGAATAGGGTAAGAGAAACAGGACAACAAAAGGGGAAAACTGCCCTAACCAGTTTTGCTCAGTGGATAGAGCTCAGCCTATAGACTGAAGGGTCCCAGGTTCAATTCTGGTCAAGGACATTTATCTTGGTTGCGGGTACATCCCCAGTAGGGTGTGTGCTGAAGGTAACTGGTCGATGTTTCTCTATCATCAATGTTTCTAGCTCTCTATCCCTCTCGCTTCCTCTCTGAAATCATCAATAAAATATATTTTTTTTAAAAAGGGGGGGGAGGGAGTGAGAAAGAGGGTATTAGCATAAAGGTAAAGTTGAGATAAAGTAAAATGATGCTAAAGAAAAGATGAAAATAGAATGTAGAACACTAATCCCAAAATAAAATAAAGAGAAAATAAAATGACACTTTTATTAAAAAGGTAAAATGCTAGTAGTAATAATACTGGTTAAAAATAAAAATGTAGTAATTAAAAAAAGGTAAAATCAGGTGACAAAAAAAAATTTAGTTTCTTAAGTAAAAGGTGAAAAAAATAAAAATGTGCAGTAGTGAAGGTCCTTCACTTCCTATACTCTTCTGTTTGGCACGCCTCAGTCCTATCAGGTATTCAGGAGAGTGTTGAAGTACCCTGCGATACACTGTTCCTCTGTGTTGTAAACCACAGTCCTGATTTTAAAGCAGGCAGTATTTCTTTGTTTCCCAGACTGCCTTTATTTGTGTTTACAGCCCCTGGGTGCCAGTCTTTCTGGATTGACCTCTGAGGCTATAAGTCCTCTCCAGCCAGTATTTAGGTTTTATTTTCTCTATCGCACTTAATACTGGTTTGGGAGAGTCAACTGCCCCAGAGCTGGTTCCTTGATCATTACTCCTGCTCTGATTCCCAGGTTCCACAAAACAACTTTCCCCTGCAGTCTCTGTGAATAACCCCAATAGGACGATCCTATGTATTGGGTTTAATAATCAAAAGCAAAGATTTAAGGAGAAAAGAAAGAAAAAAAAAAAGAGCCAGAGTAGGTGCGTGAGCTCGCAACCCTCCACCATCCAGCTCTGTGTGAAATTCTCCCAAAGTCTCTTCCGCATGTGCTCTCTCCCCTGGCACTAAGCAGCAGGCACACTGTCAAAATACGAGGCTGCCTTTTTGCACCCAGCTATGGGCTGATTTTTACAGTTCCCTTCTGCCAGCAGGCCTGTGGAGTCCCTTCCAAACTCATGGATCACGATGGCCCCAACGGCCTCAGACTTTGTGGGGTGCAGATTTTCCCGCACGTTCCTCTCTCAAACTTCAATTACAAACCACACTTTAACTATGTGAAATCTGACCATTCCAAAAGGAGTAGCCAGGCTAGTCTGAGTCCACTTTTTCGCTCTGCTTGAAATCCAGTGTTCCTGGGTTCATACCTGATCCCTGGGTCTGCTCCAACATTTTCAAATGGAAAGAATCAAAAACACCCCACACATCCCTTATTTCATTCTAACGTACTATCACATTATTACTGTTGTTGCTGTGTGGGTTACTGGGTGACTGCCCCACTAGCATGCCATGTCCATAAGGACTGGGGTTTTGTCTGTTCTGTCTCACACCTGCACCCCCAGTACTTAGAGCAGTCAGCAGATGGTGAGCAGTAGTTTAGTCTTCTTTGATAAATGAGTAAAGAGGTTACACATGTGATCAAGGTTGAAGGGGTTAAATATGAGGTATCATGACCTCACATAACTGGGAATCTGACCTAGACTGAGGGACCACAGAGACTTTCCTGAAGAGCGGCATCTAATAGAGCAAGAGCCCAGGCTAAGCTAGAGCTGACTGGGGCAGGAGTAAGAAGTCCAGGCAGAGGGCACAGGAGATGCAAGGCCAGGAGGTGGGAAAGTTGAGGGAAGTAAACCAGTTAAACTGACTCATTGGGGTGATTAAATGAGCTAATAGACCTGAAGTGCCCTAGTACACACAGTGTCTACTAAAAAAATAAATAAAAGGCCAGCTGTTGTCATTATAGCATATCCAGGGTGTGCCCTCCTGGGAACAACAATAACAGAATAAAGGGGTTCTTCCCTCCCAAACTACACAAGCAATTCATGACATCAAGCCTTGATTACAGCTTGACTGTGGTATAAGTGACAGGCAATAAACCACATATATGCAAATACACACTCCTTGTCATGCAAAAGTTTCTCATGTGCTTTTGTAGTCCCTCTCTCTGCACCCCACCCCACAGTCATCAGGCAAGCACTCATCCTGTCTTTCTTGATAGATTATTTTGCACTTTCTAAAAGGCTATATACATGGAATGACATCATATGCTCTTCTTTTGGAATGGCTTCTTTCAGTAAGCATAATGATTTTTATGAGGTGAAATTCTTATAACAAGATATTAATCCTTTTAAAGTGAATATTTCACTGTCATTATAAACAAAATGTTGTTCAGTCACTATGTTACCTAGTACTGAAACATTTTCATCACCACAAATAAAACTCTGAACCCAAAGAAAGGTTGCTCCCATCGCCCCAACCCCTATCCCTGGACACCCCCAATCTGAATTCTGTCTCCTTCTCTTTCTTGTCCCTGTTTTCTGTACCAACTACCCTGCCAGCCTGTACATCTGGTGCCCCACTTGTCCCAATGTCAGGGCACTAATCTAAGCCTTTATCACCTTATTCTTCCTCTGAACAACATTTCTCACCAGTCACATCCATCTAGCTCTGGGGAATGGCACCCCAGTACCAATGCACCAGCTCCAGTGGCTGCTTTCTCAACAGGTAGGTCAGCCCCCCCTCATCTTCCTCAGCCCAACCTAAACCCACACATAAAAGCATTCCTACATTAAAGCCCTAGGTGCCATTGAACTCATAAAATGCCTCACACCCCCAAACCGTCCAAGCTTTACAAATTTCCATCCTGACTCTGAACAAACCCCATCCCTCCACGACCCCTTCTTATGTTCCCTTCTTCTTACCCACAATCCAACTTTGACCAAGTCCAAAAACGATCCACCATATACCCTGGAGGCCACAATTAGCAGGACACAAAACCAAACCAAAGGAGAGATTTATTTCCATTTCCCAGGTTCTGCTTTTTGAATTTCTAAGTCCAGACATATCGAGTTTGCAAAGCAACAACAAAAAGAGACAACGAATGCAGACCCTGATGTCTGGCCTGAGCTCTGGGTCATGGAGGGATGGAAACAGGGTCGTCCAGTGTAGTCCTGCAGGTGGCAGACATCACAGGGACGTGCATGTTTACTGGAGTTGTTCTTTTATCACTGAATATTTGCTTAATTCTTGGTGATATTGTTCTTCAAAGGTGCAGTGAAAATGAACATAGAATGAGAACACTTTTGATGGTTAGGTAGCGTTTTCTCAGATCTGGTGCAAGGGCCACTCAGAGGCAACCTGGGAATGATCTGGGAAGTCAGGCCATCTATTGCTGTAAACACCACATCAGAGGAGAGGAAGAAAAGTGGGAAACATTTATTTGGAGGATTGTAGCCACATAAGGAAAGAAATGGGAAAATATGAAATTATGGTAAGGATCGACACTGTAAGATGACAGGTTCAGCTAATTACAGGTAGATGATGTTAAAGTAACACTTGAGCCAGACAAATTTCAGGAGGCAAGAAAGTCGTTATTCAAGACCATTCAGCAGGGCAGTGAGACTGACCTCAACACCACTGAAATAAAAGGCTGGAGAGATTTTTAAAACAGAAGGAAACAAAGGCATCTGTGTTTGCTAATTGGATTGACACAAGAGATAAATAAAACTCATTAAATCCTGACAGGATGGTTTTCATTCTTTTTACATTTAAACCTCGTTGAGCGAGAGAGAGAGAGAGAGAGAGAGAGAGAGAGTTGTGAGAGAGAAAATATCAGTTGCCTCCTCTAAATGCCTTGACTGAGGACTGAACATGCAAACTTTAGGTGTTTGGGAGAAAGTGCCAACCAACTTGGCCATGCTGGTGAGGGTAAGCAGGATTTTTTACATCTTGGTTTTACATGTCTCCACCCAAGTTAAGCTTTTACACTTCTTCAGAGTCTGAGGACAGAAAACAGGAGAATTTCATTTTAACAGAATGGACCCAAACCCTCTTTGCAGATATTCTATGAATCATATTACTGGTAAGAAGTTGTATTTATTAAAAATACACTTCTATTGATTTCAGAGAGAAGAAGGAAAAAGGAGAGAGACATAGAAACATCAATGATGAAAGAGAATCATTGATTGTCTGCTTCCTGCACACCCCTACTGGGAATCAAGCCTGAAAGCCAGCATGTGCCGTGACTGGGAATTGAACCATGACCTCCTGGTTCTTGGGTTGGTGCTCAACCACTGAGCCACTCCAGCTGGGAGGCAAGAAGCTTTTAAGGAGACTTAGGTATATTTCAAAAGGACAGAGAAAGAATCTGCAATTACAAATTACAGTTACATTTATTTCTAAAGGAAATACTCTAAAAAATTAGAGATAAGAATCCTAGTCAGGAAGAAAAATTAAAGATTCTGAGGGAATAATGAGGCCTCTTGTTCATAACACAGCTACTTCCTCCACAGTGTAGGCAAACACAACTAAATCCTTTCAGCCAAGTCGCAGTTTGCATTGCCATAAATTCCTGCAATTTATAAAGAAGTGCCAGTTTCCAGCCATTTATAAATAGATGCCAAATAGTTGAGAGACTGAACAGAGATGGCATCTGATCTCCCAGAAGGCTGTGCTTCTGGAGTTTTCCATGTAGACACTACATTTCTCTCTACAGTCACCTTCCCTTTGATCAAACTTCATCTCCAAGGAAGAAGAGTATTCTACATCCTCCAACATGGCTGGTTTCTGATTAGTGACCTAAGTGCAGAGGAATGACATTCACCTTATAGTTTGCTCTGATGCAGGTTTTTCTATGAAACCTGAAAAGGGAGATTTAACAGCCTCTTGAGATTAGGCGGCCTCACCCTTACACTTCACCTGCAGTCTCTCTAGCTTTGGCTGATGCCCTCCTCTCAAACAGATTATAAGTCTTCAACAGGTCAAAAATAGCTCCATAAAATTTGAGGTCGTTTATAATTCTATGGGCATCAGTTTGAACTAGGACATTTGCTAAGCATCTCTTATATTACCAACGTTTCCAATTCTATTCTATCAACAAAGACTACAGGGTGCTACTAAACTTATGCAAATAAGTCTATTGCCATAAACTTAAGAATACTCCAGAGGGCATTAGTAGCTTTGGGGAAGACAAAGTTCACTGTTGCATCTCACATAGGTGTTCTCTTGTCTATTCCCATCATAACCAGTGTCCAGGCACCCTCCACAGGTCTCCCTGGAAATGTGAGAGAGCTCATGTTCCTGTCAGCTTATGTATTACTCCTGCGGGTCATTACACAATAACTGCCCCTCCTGTGAAGCACATGGTGTCCCCTCCATTGTGGAGATGGTGCAAATGGAACCAACCAGAGATGGGATCCAATGTGGAATGTTAGATTACATCAAAAATATGACAACGCTAGCTCACATTTTTTAGTATTTATTGATTCAAAGCAAGTCTTCTAAGCAATTTCCACCACCACAAGAAATCCAATAGGTGCATTTTTATTTTTATTTTTTTTAGTTTAAGAACATAGGGGAGGGGAGGAGGATCCCTAGTACTTGACATCTAACTCTACAGGAACACTTTCAGTGGAGCTGAAGGGGTTGGAGACTTTACACTGGTAGTTCCCAGCATCCTCTCTCCTGACAGGGTCTATGGTGAGGGTTCTGTGGTCCTGGGATAGCTTCATCCTCTCCGTGAGCAGCAGACTCATAGCATTGAATAACCAGTTGATTGAGCTCCCATCTGTGTGGCAAGTCATGACCACAGCATCCTCATTCTCTGTGACTGTGGTGTTGCTGGCTAGGAGTGTGGGCACACTCAGTGGCCCTGTGAAGAAATAGAGGGTGAGAATGATTGAGTGTGGGCTTGAGCCCGGGGGCTATGCTCCTTCCTCAAAGATATCAACCCTGACTCTGATTGCTCTGAGGGTAATTTGTTTCCACAGTAAATATTAATTAATTCTAAATTTGCCATCACTCCCTAGACCTTATCTACCACTCTGAGCTGAAGACCCCTAAGTAGGAAGGATATGAAACAATGATTGATCTAGGGATCCAAAGACATCTAATAAGGCCACTGGGATTGGAGGAAAAGATGGGGCTATGGCTGCAGATAGACCTCAATTGACTCAGTTCAATTTCTCATGGTCTTTGGGATTCTGCTTAGGAACTGTATCTCCCTGTGCCTCACTTTCCCCTCAGTGAAGAAAAATAAATATTTGACTGATTGGCGGACCATGTACTAATCATAAAATATTCACAGTATCTGACATAAATATTTGGAAGGAAAGCTGCTCAAATAAGAGGCATTTGTTATGGATGGACTTCACTAGAGAATCCCCTGGGCTGATCTCTTGTGGATGAGCTGCTGCCAGGAGCATGTTTTCTCCTGCTCCTCCCTTGGGACACTGATCTTTCTCTAGACTCTCCTAAGTCCCCCAGAACAGTCAGATAATAATCTGGGGAGCTAGTCCAGTTGTGTTCTCCACACACAGTGTCAGGTGAAGGAGGGTTTAGTCCCAACTGGTGACTAGCTCAAGAGCCTTGTGACTCTGGCACATGGGAAACTGTTGTTCTCACTCAGCCCTTCCCCGGAGGCAAAACCCAACCTGACATGGGCTCCCCAGGACCTTTGCAGTTAGGACATTTTGACAGGGGCCTGAGAGGGGCTGCTCAAGCTCAGCTCCTCTGTGAGTAACTCAGGAAGCCCTTCAGGCCAGGTTCGTACAGAGCCCTGCAGTTTCTATCTCAGGGACATGATCAGGGAAAGGGACCCAGGGACCTGGACTGAGACTGGTCTCCCTCTGCTTACTCACTCCCATCAAATTGCTCCTTCTCTCTGTGGTGAATGTCTGTGGGGCTGGAATCTAGGAAGGGAACTCTGACCTTAGGATATTTGTCTCCACTGTGTGTGTCCTGCACTAAATTCCCAAACCCAGCTTGGGACATGATGCAGAGGGAGATAGAGGAGAGTCTAGGACTGGCAGTCCTGTGTGTGAAGTAGAATTCACCCCACCCAACACCTAGAGGTCAGAGAGCAATCACTCACAGTATACAATGAGCCATCCAGATCCTCTTACTCTTCCTGACATTGGAAGGACGGCTACTACAACATAAATATCTTGGTCCCTCGCAGTGACATTTCTTATGATCAGGGATCCGTCAAGGTTTATTTCCTCTCGACCACTGTATTCGGGACCTGTTAGAAATTCACTGGTATCCCATGCAAGAGACAAAATGAAATTATGGAACTTCGTCTCTATTCCCCTATACCAAATAAACCCTGTAACATAGGGAGGCTTATTGCGGAGATGTAGAATCGCATCCTGCCCTTCAAAAGCAATGGTCGAGTCAATAGCAAATTGTGCAGTGGTGGGCATGATCCAGAAGGTTAAGAGGAAGACTAGAAGGGAAGAGAGAAATTGATCAGTATTTTGATCTATGTATTGCGATGTAGCGATGAGGCATTTCTCTTCATCTCTCAGCCTTAGTCTTCATGTGAGTTCGTGTGTGCATCTCCTTGGTGAAGGTCAGCAACATGGCCATCATGGCTTCAGCACCTCGGAACCTATGCTTCTTGTTTTCAATTCGATTTCCCAGCTGTCTGTTTGGCTGTTCTCCTTACTTCCCTCAGATCACTGTCGACATTAGGTGGCCTTCTTGGAGGACCTTCCCTGACCACGTACTCTAAAGACCCTCTATCTTCACTCTCTGACCTGTCCCTGCTCTGTGCCCTTCAAGGCACTAGTGGGTACCTGATGTCACAAGTACATCTCTTATTGTTTCCTTTCTCCCCATATAATGTGAGCTGCATGTGGACTGGGGATTTTGTGATCTTGTGCCCCCAGTGCCTGCAATAGGCTGCAAACACCTGTTGGTGAATGAATGAGTGTCCCCAGGCTTGTCCACCTCTGATGTTGTATTTTCCCATATTGTAGCTGGTGGTGGGGACAAAGTTTAGCTCCCCTGGTTAAAATGATTCGGGTATCAACTAAAATAAATTGTCATGTCTGTGGTCAGTTGTCAAAATTTAATACTCAGTGATAAATAACTTAGCAAATGAACCGCAATTGAGGTTTTCCTACCTCTCACCACTTCCACATGATCAAATATTATTGTTGCTGAGCTCCCTCTCTCATCCTACTCTGCACACCTGTCCTTTCACTCAGGTCCAAAGGGAAGCCCTTCCTTCCATCACAGAGTGCTGTCCTCCCCAGGCGATCTTGGCCAGTCTCCAACTTCCAACCTCCCTTCCATTCCCTGGGATTGTCCCCTCCTTACCGGCCAGCAGGAGCCCCAGCCAGGGGACACATCCTCTGAGGACAGAAGCTGCAGGGAACTCCATGGGGACTGCTGCCTGCTCTGTCCCTTTCTCTGAGAGAAGAGCACTAGGTCCAGTAAGGCTCCCAGACACCTCTGTCCAGACTGTTGGGGTGTGCTCTCCTTCCTCCCTGTGTGCTGAGCCTCCTGCTGGGACAAGATAACCTCCCTGGTCATGTGGGCCAGGGCGGGGTCAGGGCCCAGGACATTCCCCTCATTTTTTCCAACCCTGTTGCCCCTTTGAGTTTACCTTTACTCTGTATTTTTGTTCCTTGGAAACTCCTGAAGCCTCTGACAACACACACACATACAAACACAAACTTACACATGCACAGACACGTGCCCAGTAAAGCACTGGCCTGGGGCGTCCAGTTCCTGGTCATTTTCCACAGCTCCCTGTCAGTGCACATTTGACTTTTCCCTTCAGAGAAAGAGGTTTGGGGCTGTATGGGTTTACTTAGCGAGATAGACCACCGACTCAGAATTTAAATTTAAGAGCCTTTATTAAGCTGGCCAGCTGACTACAGCTATAGCACCCTGCCGAAGCAAAGGCTGAACTGCAGTGCCAACTTCCATGGCCAGCGACTACAGTTATAGCACCCTGCTGGAGCAGAGGCCGTACTGCAACACTGACTGCAAGAGTTACATTTTTTTTTAAATATGTTTTATTGATTTTTTTACAGAGAGGAAGGGAGAGAGATAGAGAGTTAGAAACATAGATGAGAGAGAAACATCGATCAGCTGCCTCCTGCACACCTCCTACTGGGGATGTGCCCACAACCCAGGTACATGCCCTTGACCGGAATCGAACCTGGGACCTTTCAGTCCGCAGGCCGACGCTCTATCCACTGAGCCAAACCGGTTTCGGCAAGAGTTACATTTTTTTATTAAATTCTGTGGAGGCCCAGAGAAAAATGTGTCTTTCAAATTCTGGGCCCGCCAATATGGAGGAAACTCTCTTTATTTATACTTTTTCTAGTCCTTTGTCTCCCAAATTTGGAATGAGACTTCCGGGCCTTCTGAGAAAGAAGGCCTGTGTGCTGGGAAGGGGCCATGAAACCATATCTCAAGGCCTAGCGTGATATCAGTACCTTCCTATCTATGTGTTTTAAGAACAGACAGCACAGCCTGACCCTTCTGTCAAAGCCCCATATATGCAGCCCAGCACAGGACCACCTCAGGAAAATTGTCACAGGGATGCCCGGCTCTGCATTAGATCTCCTGTGAAACTTTGTAAGGATTGGGATGCACAGTAGACATTTTTGAAAGGCTGCTTCAGCAGCTGTCCAGCTACATGGATGCCAGGATGAGACCCTGTGATGGGAAGGTCTCCACATCATGTTAAAATGCAGATTCTGACTCGGCAGGTGTGCGGTGGACCAGAGACTCTGCATCTGACAAGCTCTCAGGGGAGGTGGAATATACTGGCCTGTGGAGCCCGCTGGCAACAGCAAGGCTGATGGAGGCACATGGCCTCCAGAGAGGATGACCCTCTCACTCCAGCATTTGCCCTTGCTATATCTTGGTCTTTGGTTTGTCACCACCACACAGAGAGCCCCACAGGCCCCAAACTGGGGATTATTTCTGGTGGTGACACAGAAATACAGATGGGCACTGGGTCTTTTCTGTGTTTTCAAATCCCCTAGGAAGTTGGGATTTCCTCCCAGCAGGAAGGCCACAGAGGTAACTGGAGAGAAGTCATCAAGCTGGGTGATGACTGCAGAGGGGACCCTCCCTCTATCTCAGGTTGTCATCAGCCTGGCCATTGTTTCCAGAGACAAAGACCACATCACCACGGGGAGCAGAAGGACCTGCAGTTGCGAGGTGTGAAGGGTAAGGTGTGAAGCAAGAACTGTGGTGGGAGCTCAGGTGGTTGTGGGCTCCCTGGTCCTTGGGGAATGTTTTCAAGGAGACCCTCCCTCTCTTTTTTGGTTGACCCTCTCCATGTTCTGACTGACTGTTCCGGCAGCCTCTGTCTTCTGCCTGGGAAACTTTTTTGAGGACACCTTGCCTTACCCATGTGTGGGTCCAGTTATGAGTAGGGGAGCACCATAGACATCCCTGAAAAAGCAGCTGCCCCTTGTCCCTGTCAAGGTCAGAAATGTCAAATCCTGTGGAGGATTGTTATGAGTATTTCAGCTGAATTGGTGTCATAGGACTGAAAGCAACATCTCAAATCCTGAGAAGAACAGCAGTTTTGTAGCTTATTTTATACATTATAATCAAAGGAGAAGATGAAAAAAAGTTGCATGAAATCTATTTGAAAGTGAAGGAAAGCATAGCGGGGAGATCTCTAGAAATAAATAAAAAGCAAAATGGAGAAACACATATTATTTTGACATTGGAGGGTCAGGAAAGTTAACATTTCCAGCAGGTACAGAGGCTGT
>NW_005872822.1:0-39256 GCF_000147115.1 Myotis lucifugus | reverse complement strand
ACAGTTTCTTCAGAAAAACACCATCTAGAGTAGCCGGAACTGTTAAACATTATCGTTACTCTGCTCGTTTGCGAGTTTTCTACTTCTAATCTCGGTGATTGAACACGGCCATAAAGATAGAACGGCTCTCTTTACTAGCATTTTCAGTTTTTCTTACACGTTTCTAATCATTTCCGGAGACTATCATTGTGTATTTTAACAGTTTTACCAAAAGTAGACAGTTTTCCTCGAAGGATATACATGAATCTTAAGGATTTAAACTGTGTCATTCACAAAATGCCAGTCAAATCAGAATTACCTGTAAATATAAACAGTATTCTCTCCATTTGTCAGCTTCATAACGAATTCGGGGCTTTATAAATAGCAATTCTTAATGTTTGAAAGCACTTTCTTCGGAAAAACACCATCTAGAGTAGCCGGAACTGTAAACATTATCATTACTCTCCTCATTTGAGAGTTTTCTACCTCTAATCTCGGTGATTGAACTAGGCCATAAAGATAGAACGGCTCTATTGACCAGCATTTCAAGTGTTTCTTACATGTTTCTAATCATTTCCCGCGACTTTCCTTGTGTATTTTAAGAGTTTTACCAAAATTAGACAGTTTTCCTAGAAGTATATACATGATTGTTCATGATTCAGACTGTGTCATTCAGAAAATGCCAGGATATTCAGCCTCAATTGTAAATATAAACACTATTATCTTCATTTATCGGCTTTATACACAAATTCTGCTCTCTATAAACAGCATTTTCTAATGTTTGAAACAGTTTCTTCAGAAAAACACCATCTAGGGTAGCCGGAATTGTAAACATTATCGTTACTCAGCTCGTTTGCGAGTTTTCTAGTTCTAATCTCAGTGATTGAACACGGCTATAAAGATAGAACGGCTCTATTTACTAGCATTTTAAGTGTTTCTTACACCTTTGTAATCATTTCCCCAGACTATCATTGTGTATTTTAACAGTTTTACTAAAAGTAGACAGTTTTCCTAGAAGGATATAGATGATCTTCAGGATTTACATTTTGTCATTCAGAAAACGCCAGTCAAATCAGAATCACCTGTTAATACAAACAGTGTTCTCTCCATTTTTCAGCTTCATAACAAATTCTGAGTTTTAGAAACAGCAATTCTTAATGTTTGAAAGCAGTTTCTTCGGAAAAACACCATCTAGAGTAGCCGGAACTGTAAACATTATCGTTACTCTGCTCGTTTGCGAGTTTTCTACTTCTAATCTCGGTGATTGAACACGGCCATAAAGATAGAACGGCTCTCTTTACTAGCATTTTCAGTTTTTCTTACACGTTTCTAATCATTTCCGGAGACTATCATTGTGTATTTTAACAGTTTTACCAAAAGTAGACAGTTTTCCTCGAAGGATATACATGAATCTTAAGGATTTAAACTGTGTCATTCACAAAATGCCAGTCAAATCAGAATTACCTGTAAATATAAACAGTATTCTCTCCATTTGTCAGCTTCATAACGAATTCGGGGCTTTATAAATAGCAATTCTTAATGTTTGAAAGCACTTTCTTCGGAAAAACACCATCTAGAGTAGCCGGAACTGTAAACATTATCATTACTCTCCTCATTTGAGAGTTTTCTACCTCTAATCTCGGTGATTGAACTAGGCCATAAAGATAGAACGGCTCTATTGACCAGCATTTCAAGTGTTTCTTACATGTTTCTAATCATTTCCCGCGACTTTCCTTGTGTATTTTAAGAGTTTTACCAAAATTAGACAGTTTTTCTAGGAGGATATAGATGATCTTCAGGATTTACACTTTGTCATTCAGAAAACGCCAGTCAAATCAGAATCACCTGTTAATACAAACAGTGTTCTCTCCATTTTTCAGCTTCATAACAAATTCTGAGTTTTAGAAACAGCAATTCTTAATGTTTGAAAGCAGTTCCTTCGGAAAAACACCATCTAGATTAGCCGGAACTGTAAACATTATCAGTACTCTCCTCATTTGAGAGTTTTCTACCTCTAATCTCGGTGATTGAACTAGGCCATAAAGATAGAACGGCTCTATTTGCCAGCATTTCAAGTGTTTCTTACATGTGTCTAATCATTTCCCGGGACTATCCTTGTGTATTTTAACAGTTTTACCAAAATTAGACAGTTTTCCTAGAAGGATGTACCTGAATCTTCAGGATTTAAACTGTCATTCAGAAAATGCCAGGGTATCAGCCTCAATTGTAAGTATAAACAGTATTCTCTTCATTTATCGGCTTTATACACAAATTCTGCGCTCTATAAACAGCATTTCTTAATGTTTGAAAACAGTTTCTTCAGAAAAACACCATCTAGAGTAGCCGGAATTGTAAACATTATCGTTACTCTGCTCGTTTGTGAGTTTTCTACTTCTAATCTCAGTGATTGAACACGGCCATAAAGATAGAACGGCTCTATTTACTAGCATTTTAAGTGTTTCTTACACGTTTGTAATCATTTCCCGAGACTATCATTGTGTATTTTAACAGTTTTACTAAAAGCAGACAGTTTTCCTAGAAGGATATAGATGATCTTCAGGATTTACACTTTGTCATTCAGAAAACGCCAGTCAAATCAGAATCACCTGTTAATACAAACAGTGTTCGCTCCATTTTTCAGCTTCATAACAAATTCTGAGTTTTAGAAACACCAATTCTTAATGTTTGAAAGCAGTTTCTTCGGAAAAACACCATCTAGAGTAGCCGGAACTGTAAACATTATCGTTACTCTGCTCGTTTGCGAGTTTTCTACTTCTAATCTCGGTGATTGAACACGGCCATAAAGATAGAACGGCTCTATTTACTAGCATTTTAAGTGTTTCTTACACCTTTGTAATCATTTCCCCAGACTATCATTGTGTATTTTAACAGTTTTACCAAAAGTAGACAGTTTTCCAGAAGGATATACATGAATCTTCATGACTTACCCTTTGTCATTCAGAAATCGCCAGTCAAATCAGAATCACCTGTAAATATAAACAGTATTCTCTCCAATTGTCAGCTTCATAACGAATTCGGGGCTTTATAAATAGCAATTCTTAATGTTTGAAAGCACTTTCTTCGGAAAAACACCATCTAGAGTAGCCGGAACTGTAAACATTATCATTACTCTCCTCATTTGAGAGTTTTCTACCTCTAATCTCGGTGATTGAACTAGGCCATAAAGATAGAACGGCTCTATTGACCAGCATTTCAAGTGTTTCTTACATGTTTCTAATCATTTCCCGCGACTTTCCTTGTGTATTTTAAGAGTTTTACCAAAATTAGACAGTTTTCCTAGAAGTATATACATGATTGTTCATGATTCAGACTGTGTCATTCAGAAAATGCCAGGATATTCAGCCTCAATTGTAAATATAAACACTATTATCTTCATTTATCGGCTTTATACACAAATTCTGCGCTCTATAAACAGCATTTCTTAATGTTTGAAACAGTTTCTTCAGAAAAACACCATCTAGGGTAGCCGGAATTGTAAACATTATCGTTACTCAGCTCGTTTGTGAGTTTTCTACTTCTAATCTCGGTGATTGAACACGGCCATAAAGATAGAACGGCTCTATTTTCTAGCATTTTAAGTGTTTTTACACGTTTGTAATCATTTCCCTAGACTATCATTGTGTATTTTAACAGTTTTACCAAAAGTAGACAGTTTTCCTAGAAGGATATAGATGATCTTCAGGATTTACACTTTGTCATTCAGAAAACGCCAGTCAAATCAGAATCACCTGTAAATACAAACAGTGTTCTCTCCATTTTTCAGCTTCATAACAAATTCTGAGTTTTAGAAACATCAATTCTTAATATTTGAAAGCAGTTTCTTAGGAAAAACACCATCTAGATTAGCCAGAACTGTAAACATTATCATTGCTCTCCTCATTTGAGAGTTTTCTACCTCTAATCATGGTGTTTGAACTAGGCCATAAAGATAGAACGGCTCTATTGACCAGCATTTCAAGTGTTTCTTACATGTTTCTAATCATTTCCTGGGACTATCCTTGTGTATTTTAAGAGTTTTACCAAAATTAGACAGTTTTCCTAGAAGTATATACATGATTGTTCATGATTCAAACTGTGTCATTCAGAAAATGCCAGGATATTCAGCCTCAATTGTAAATATAAACAGTATTCTCTTCATTTATCGGCTTTATACACAAATTCTGCGCTCTATAAAAAGCATTCCTTAATGTTTGAAATAGTTTCTTCAGATAAACACCATCTAGAGTAGCCGGAATTGTAAACATTACTGTTACTCTGCTCCTTTGTGAGTTTTCTACTTCTAATCTCGGTGATTGAACTCGGCCATAAAGATAGAACGGCTGTATTTTCTAGCGTTTTAAGTGTTTCTAACACGTTTGTAATCATTTCCCGAGACTATCATTGTGTATTTTAACAGTTTTACCAAAATTAGACAGTTTTCCTTGAAGGATATACATGAATCTTCATGACTTACCATTTGTCATTCAGAAAACGCCAGTCAAATCAGAATCACCTGTAAATATAAACAGTATTCTCTTCATTTATAAGCTTCATAACAAATTCTGAGTTTTATAAACAGCAATTCCTAATGTTTCTAAGCAGTTTCTTCGGAAAAACACCATCTAGTGTAGCCGGAATTATAAATATTATCATTACTCTGCTCATTTGAGAGTTTTCTACTTCTAATCTTGGTGATTGAAATAGGCCATAAAGAAAGAACGGCTCTATTTACTAGCATTTTAAGTGATTCATACACGTTTTTAATCATTTCCCGAGACTATCATTGTGTATTTTAACAGTTTTGCCAAAATTAGACAGTTTTTCTAGGAGGATATAGATGATCTTCAGGATTTACACTTTGTCATTCAGAGAACGCCAGTCAAATCAGAATCACCTGTTAATACAAACAGTGTTCTCTCCTTTTTTCAGCTTCATAACAAATTCTCAGTTTTGAAACAGCAATTCCTAATGTTTGAAAGCAGTTTCTTCGGAAAAAAACCATCTAGATTAGCCGGAACTGTAAACATTATCATTACTCTCCTCATTTGAGAGTTTTCTACTTCTAATCTCGGTGATTGAACACAGCCATAAAGATAGAACGGCTCTATTGACCAGCATTTCAAGTGTTTCTTACACGTTTCTAATCATTTCCCGAGACTATCATTGAGTATTTTAACAGTTTTACCAAAATAGACAGTTTTCCTAGAAGGATATCGATGATCTTCAGGATTTACACTTTGTCATTCAGAAAACGCCAGTCAAATCAGAATCACCTGTAAATACAAACAGTGTTCTCTCCATTTTTCAGCTTCATAACAAATTCTGAGTTTTAGCAACATGAATTCTTAATATTTGAAAGCAGTTTCTTCGGAAAAACACCATCTAGATTAGCCGGAACTGTAAACATTATCATTACTCTCCTCATTTGAGAGTTTTCTACCTCTAATCTCGGTGATTGAACTAGGGCTAAAGATAGAACGGCTCTATGGACCAGCATTTCAAGTGTTTCTTACATGTTTCTAATCATTTCCCGGGACTATCCTTTTGTATTTTAAGAGTTTTACCAAAATTAGACAGTTTTCCTAGAAGAATATACATGAATCTTCAAGATTTAAACTGTGTCCTTCAGAAAATGCCAGGATATTCAGCCTCAATTGTAAATATAAACACTATTATCTTCATTTATCGCCTTTATACACAAATTCTGCTCTCTATAAACAGCATTTCTTAATGTTTGAAAACAGTTTCTTCAGAAAAACACCATCTAGAGTAGCCGGAATTGTAAACATTATCGTTACTCTGCTCGTTTGCGAGTTTTCTACTTCTAATCTCAGTGATTGAACACGGCCATAAAGATAGAACGGCTCTAATTACTAGCATTTTAAGTGTTTCTTACACGTTTGTAATCATTTCCCGAGACTGTCATTGTGTATTTTAACAGTTTTACCAAAAGTAGACAGTTTTCCTAGAAGGATATAGATGATCTTCAGGATTTACACTTTGTCATTCAGAAAACGCCAGTCAAATAAGAATCACCTGTTAATACAAACAGTGTTCTCTCCATTTTTCAGCTTCATAACAAAATCTGAGCTTTATAAACAGCAATTCTTAATGTTTGAAAGCAGTTTCTTCGGAAAAACACCATCTAGTGTAGCTGGAATTATAAATATTATCATTACTCTGCTCATTTGAGAGTTTTCTACTTCTAATCTCGGTGATTGAACACGGCCATAAAGATAGAACGGCTCTATTTACTAGCATTTTAAGTGTTTCTTACACGTTTGTAATCATTTCCCGAGACTGTCATTGTGTATTTTAACAGTTTTACCAAAAGTAGATAGTTTTCCTAGAAGGATATAGATGATCTTCAGGATTTACACTTTGTCATTCAGAAAACGGCAGTCAAATGAGAATCACCTGTAAATACAAACAGTGTTCTCTCCATATTTCAGCTTCATAACAAATTCTCAGTTTTGAAACAGCAATTCTTAATGTTTAAAAGCAGTTTCTTCGGAAAAACACCATCTAGTGTAGTCGGAATTGTAAACATTATCATTACTCTCCTCATTTGAGAGTTTTCTACCTCTAATCTCGGTGATTGAAATAGGCCATAAAGAAAGAACGGCTCTATTGACCAGCATTTCAAGTGTTTCTTACATGTTTCTAATCATTTCCCGTGACTATCTTTGTGTATTTTAAGAGTTTTACCAAAATTAGACAGTTTTCCTAGAAGGATATAGATGATCTTCAGGATTTACACTTTGTCATTCAGAAAACGCCAGTCAAATCAGAATCACCTGTAAATACAAACAGTGTTCTCTCCATATTTCAGCTTCATAACAAATTCTCAGTTTTGAAACAGCAATTCTTAATGTTTAAAAGCAGTTTCTTCGGAAAAACACCATCTAGTGTAGTCGGAATTGTAAACATTATCATTACTCTCCTCATTTGAGAGTTTTCTACCTCTAATCTCGGTGATTGAAATAGGCCATAAAGAAAGAACGGCTCTATTGACCAGCATTTCAAGTGTTTCTTACATGTTTCTAATAATTTCCCGTGACTATCTTTGTGTATTTTAAGCGTTTTACCAAAATTAGACAGTTTTCCTAGAAGTATATACATGATTTTTCATGATTCAAACTGTGTTTTCAGAAAATGCCTGGATATTCAGCCTCAATTGTAAATATAAACAGTATTCTCTTCATTTATCGGCTTTATACACAAATTCTGCGCTCTATAAACAGCTTTTCTTAATGTTTGAAAACAGTTTCTTCAGAAAATCACCATCTAGAGTAGCCGGAATTGTAAACATTATCGTTACTCTGCTCGTTTGTGAGTTTTCTACTTCTAATCTCGGTGATTGAACTCGGCCATAAAGATAGAACGGCTCTATTTTCTAGCGTTTTAAGTGTTTCTTACACGTTTGTAATCATTTCCCGAGACTATCATTGTGTATTTTAACAGTTTTTTTTAAAATATTTTATTGGTTTTTTTACAGAGAGGAAAGGAGAGGGATAGAGAGTTAGAAACATTGATGAGACAGAAACATCGATCAGCTGCCTCCTGCACACCCCCTACTGGGGATGTACCAGCAACCAAGGTACATGCCCCTGACCTCAATCGAACCCGGGACCCTTCAGTCCGTAGGCCGACGCTCCATCCACTGAGCCAAACCGGTCAGGGCTATTTTAACAGTTTTACCAAAAGTAGACAGTTTTCCTAGAAGGATATACATGAATCTTCATGACTTACCCTTTGTCATTCAGAAAACGCCAGTCAAATCAGAATCACTTGTAAATATAAACAGTATTCTCTTCATTTATAAGCTTCATAACAAATTCTGAGCTTTATAAACAGCAATTCCTAATGTTTCTCAGCAGTTTCTTCGGAAAAACACTATCTAGTGTAGCCGGAATTATAAATATTATCATTACTCTGCTCATTTGAGAGTTTTCTACTTCTAATCTTGGTGATTGAAATAGGCCATAAAGAAAGAACGGCTCTATTTACTAGCATTTTAAGTGATTCATACACGTTTTTAATCATTTCCCGAGACTATCATTGTGTATTTTAACAGTTTTGCCAAAATTAGACAGTTTTTCTAGGAGGATATAGATGATCTTCAGGATTTACATTTTGTCATTCAGAGAACGCCAGTCAAATCAGAATCACCTGTTAATACAAACAGTGTTCTCTCCATTTTTCAGCTTCATAACAAATTCTCAGTTTTGAAACAGCAATTCCTAATGTTTGAAAGCAGTTTCTTCGGAAAAAAACCATCTAGATTAGCCGGAACTGTAAACATTATCATTACTCTCCTCATTTGAGAGTTTTCTACTTCTAATCTCGGTGATTGAACACAGCCATAAAGATAGAACGGCTCTATTGACCAGCATTTCAAGTGTTTCTTACACGTTTCTAATCATTTCCCGAGACTATCATTGAGTATTTTAACAGTTTTACCAAAATAGACAGTTTTCCTAGAAGGATATCGATGATCTTCAGGATTTACACTTTGTCATTCAGAAAACGCCAGTCAAATCAGAATCACCTGTAAATACAAACAGTGTTCTCTCCATTTTTCAGCTTCATAACAAAATCTGAGTTTTAGCAACATCAATTCTTAATATTTGAAAGCAGTTTCTTCGGAAAAACACCATCTAGATTAGCCGGAACTGTAAACATTATCATTACTCTCCTCATTTGAGAGTTTTCTACCTCTAATCTCGGTGATTGAACTAGGCCGAAAGATAGAACGGCTCTATTGACCAGCATTTCCAGTGTTTCTTTCATGTTTCTAATCATTTCCCGGGACTTTCCTTTTGTATTTTAAGAGTTTTACCAAAATTAGACAGTTTTCCTAGAAGAATATACATGAATCTTCAAGATTTAAACTGTGTCCTTCAGAAAATGCCAGGATATTCAGCCTCAATTGTAAATATAAACACTATTATCTTCATTTATCGGCTTTATACACAAATTCTGCTCTCTATAAACAGCATTTCTTAATGTTAGAAAACAGTTACTTCAGAAAAACACCATCTAGAGTAGCCGGAATTGTAAACATTATCGTTACTCTGCTCGTTTGCGAGTTTTCTACTTCTAATCTCAGTGATTGAACACGGCCATAAAGATAGAACGGCTCTAATTACTAGCATTTTAAGTGTTTCTTACACGTTTGTAATCATTTCCCGAGACTGTCATTGTGTATTTTAACAGTTTTACCAAAAGTAGACAGTTTTCCTAGAGGGATATAGATGATCTTCAGGATTTACCCTTTGTCATTCAGAAAACGCCAGTCAAATCAGAATCACCTGTAAATACAAACAGTGTTCTCTCCATTTTTCAGCTTCATAACAAAATCTGAGTTTTAGCAACATCAATTCTTAATATTTGAAAGCAGTTTCTTCGGAAAAACACCATCTAGATTAGCCGGAACTGTAAACATTATCATTACTCTCCTCATTTGAGAGTTTTCTACCTCTAATCTCGGTGATTGAACTAGGCCATAAAGATAGAACGGCTCTATGGACCAGCATTTCAAGTGTTTCTTACATGTTTCTAATCATTTCCCGGGACTATCCTTGTGTATTTTAAGAGTTTTACCAAAATTAGACAGTTTTCCTAGAAGTATATACATGATTGTTCATGATTCAAACTGTGTCATTCAGAAAATGCCAGGATATTCAGCCTCAATTGTAAATATAAACAGTATTCTCTTCATTTATCGGCTTTATACACAAATTCTGCGCTCTATAAACAACATTTCTTAATGTTTGAAAACAGTTTCCTCAGAAAATCACCATCTAGAGTAGCCGGAATTGTAAACATTACTGTTACTCTGCTCCTTTGTGAGTTTTCTACTTCTAATCTCGGTGATTGAACTCGGCCATAAAGATAGAACGGCTGTATTTTCTAGCGTTTTAAGTGTTTCTTACACGTTTGTAATCATTTCCCGAGACTATCATTGTGTATTTTAACAGTTTTACCAAAATTAGACAGTTTTCCTTGAAGGATATACATGAATCTTCATGACTTACCATTTGTCATTCAGAAAACGCCAGTCAAATCAGAATCACCTGTAAATATAAACAGTATTCTCTTCATTTATAAGCTTCATAACAAATTCTGAGTTTTATAAACAGCAATTCCTAATGTTTCTAAGCAGTTTCTTCGGAAAAACACCATCTAGTGTAGCCGGAATTATAAATATTATCATTACTCTGCTCATTTGAGAGTTTTCTACTTCTAATCTTGGTGATTGAAATAGGCCATAAAGAAAGAACGGCTCTATTTACTAGCATTTTAAGTGATTCATACACGTTTTTAATCATTTCCCGAGACTATCATTGTGTATTTTAACAGTTTTGCCAAACTTAGACAGTTTTTCTAGGAGGATATAGATGATCTTCAGGATTTACACTTTGTCATTCAGAGAACGCCAGTCAAATCAGAATCACCTGTTAATACAAACAGTGTTCTCTCCATTTTTCAGCTTCATAACAAATTCTCAGTTTTGAAACAGCAATTCTTAATGTTTGAAAGCAGTTTCTTCGGAAAAACACCATCTAGATTAGCCGGAACTGTAAACATTATCATTACTCTCCTCATTTGAGAGTTTTCTACTTCTAATCTCGGTGATTGAACTCGGCCATAAAGATAGAACGGCTGTATTTTCTAGCGTTTTAAGTGTTTCTTACACGTTTGTAATCATTTCCCGAGACTATCATTGTGTATTTTAACAGTTTTACCAAAATTAGACAGTTTTCCTTGAAGGATATACATGAATCTTCATGACTTACCATTTGTCATTCAGAAAACGCCAGTCAAATCAGAATCACCTGTAAATATAAACAGTATTCTCTTCATTTATAAGCTTCATAAGAAATTCTGAGCTTTATAAACAGCAATTCCTAATGTTTCTCAGCAGTTTCTTCGGAAAAACACCATCTAGTGTAGCCGGAATTATAAATATTATCATTACTCTGCTCATTTGAGAGTTTTCTACTTCTAATCTTGGTGATTGAAATAGGCCATAAAGAAAGAACGGCTCTATTTACTAGCATTTTAAGTGATTCATACACGTTTTTAATCATTTCCCGAGACTATCATTGTGTATTTTAACAGTTTTGCCAAACTTAGACAGTTTTTCTAGGAGGATATAGATGATCTTCAGGATTTACACTTTGTCATTCAGAGAACGCCAGTCAAATCAGAATCACCTGTTAATACAAACAGTGTTCTCTCCATTTTTCAGCTTCATAACAAATTCTCAGTTTTGAAACAGCAATTCTTAATGTTTGAAAGCAGTTTCTTCGGAAAAACACCATCTAGATTAGCCGGAACTGTAAACATTATCATTACTCTCCTCATTTGAGAGTTTTCTACCTCTAATCTCGGTGATTGAACTAGGCCATAAAGATAGAACGGCTCTATGGACCAGCATTTCAAGTGTTTCTTACATGTTTCTAATCATTTCCCGGGACTATCCTTGTGTATTTTAAGAGTTTTACCAAAATTAGACAGTTTTCCTAGAAGTATATACATGATTGTTCATGATTCAAACTGTGTCATTCAGAAAATGCCAGGATATTCAGCCTCAATTGTAAATATAAACAGTATTCTCTTCATTTATCGGCTTTATACACAAATTCTGCGCTCTATAAACAACATTTCTTAATGTTTGAAAACAGTTTCCTCAGAAAATCACCATCTAGAGTAGCCGGAATTGTAAACATTACTGTTACTCTGCTCCTTTGTGAGTTTTCTACTTCTAATCTCGGTGATTGAACTCGGCCATAAAGATAGAACGGCTGTATTTTCTAGCGTTTTAAGTGTTTCTTACACGTTTGTAATCATTTCCCGAGACTATCATTGTGTATTTTAACAGTTTTACCAAAATTAGACAGTTTTCCTTGAAGGATATACATGAATCTTCATGACTTACCATTTGTCATTCAGAAAACGCCAGTCAAATCAGAATCACCTGTAAATATAAACAGTATTCTCTTCATTTATAAGCTTCATAACAAATTCTGAGCTTTATAAACAGCAATTCCTAATGTTTCTCAGCAGTTTCTTCGGAAAAACACCATCTAGTGTAGCCGGAATTATAAATATTATCATTACTCTGCTCATTTGAGAGTTTTCTACTTCTAATCTTGGTGATTGAAATAGGCCATAAAGAAAGAACGGCTCTATTTACTAGCATTTTAAGTGATTCATACACGTTTTTAATCATTTCCCGAGACTATCATTGTGTATTTTAACAGTTTTGCCAAACTTAGACAGTTTTTCTAGGAGGATATAGATGATCTTCAGGATTTACATTTTGTCATTCAGAGAACGCCAGTCAAATCAGAATCACCTGTTAATACAAACAGTGTTCTCTCCATTTTTCAGCTTCATAACAAATTCTCAGTTTTGAAACAGCAATTCTTAATGTTTGAAAGCAGTTTCTTCGGAAAAACACCATCTAGATTAGCCGGAACTGTAAACATTATCATTACTCTCCTCATTTGAGAGTTTTCTACTTCTAATCTCGGTGATTGAACACAGCCATAAAGATAGAACGGCTCTATTGACCAGCATTTCAAGTGTTTCTTACACGTTTCTAATCATTTCCCGAGACTATCATTGAGTATTTTAACAGTTTTACCAAAAGTAGACAGTTTTCCTAGAAGGATATCGATGATCTTCAGGATTTACACTTTGTCATTCAGAAAACGCCAGTCAAATCAGAATCACCTGTAAATACAAACAGTGTTCTCTCCATTTTTCAGCTTCATAACAAAATCTGAGTTTTAGCAACATCAATTCTTAATATTTGAAAGCAGTTTCTTCGGAAAAACACCATCTAGATTAGCCGGAACTGTAAACATTATCATAACTCTCCTCATTTGAGAGTTTTCTACCTCTAATCTCGGTGATTGAACTAGGCCATAAAGATAGAACGGCTCTATGGACCAGCATTTCAAGTGTTTCTTACATGTTTCTAATCATTTCCCGGGACTATCCTTGTGTATTTTAAGAGTTTTACCAAAATTAGACAGTTTTCCTAGAAGTATATACATGATTGTTCATGATTCAAACTGTGTCATTCAGAAAATGCCAGGATATTCAGCCTCAATTGTAAATATAAACAGTATTCTCTTCATTTATCGGCTTTATACACAAATTCTGCGCTCTATAAACAACATTTCTTAATGTTTGAAAACAGTTTCCTCAGAAAATCACCATCTAGAGTAGCCGGAATTGTAAACAATACTGTTACTCTGCTCGTTTGTGAGTTTTCTACTTCTAATCTCGGTGATTGAACTCTGCCATAAAGATAGAACGGCTGTATTTTCTAGCGTTTTAAGTGTTTCTTACACGTTTGTAATCATTTCCCGAGACTATCATTGTGTATTTTAACAGTTTTACCAAAATTAGACAGTTTTCCTTGAAGGATATACATGAATCTTCATGACTTACATTTTGTCATTCAGAAAACGCCAGTCAAATCAGAATCACCTGTAAATATAAACAGTATTCTCTTCATTTATAAGCTTCATAAGAAATTCTGAGTTTTATAAACAGCAATTCCTAATGTTTCTAAGCAGTTTCTTCGGAAAAACACCATCTAGTGTAGCCGGATTTATAAATATTATCATTACTCTGCTCATTTGAGAGTTTTCTACTTCTAATCTTGGTGATTGAAATAGGCCATAAAGAAAGAACGGCTCTATTTACTAGCATTTTAAGTGATTCATACACGTTTTTAATCATTTCCCGAGACTATCATTGTGTATTTTAACAGTTTTGCCAAAATTAGACAGTTTTTCTAGGAGGATATAGATGATCTTCAGGATTTACACTTTGTCATTCAGAGAACGCCAGTCAAATCAGAATCACCTGTTAATACAAACAGTGTTCTCTCCATTTTTCAGCTTCATAACAAATTCTCAGTTTTGAAACAGCAATTCTTAATGTTTGAAAGCAGTTTCTTCGGAAAAACACCATCTAGATTAGCCGGAACTGTAAACATTATCATTACTCTCCTCATTTGAGAGTTTTCTACTTCTAATCTCGGTGATTGAACACAGCCATAAAGATAGAACGGCTCTATTGACCAGCATTTCAAGTGTTTCTTACACGTTTCTAATCATTTCCCGAGACTATCATTGAGTATTTTAACAGTTTTACCAAAAGTAGACAGTTTTCCTAGAAGGATATCGATGATCTTTGTCATTCAGAAAACGCCAGTCAAATCAGAATCACCTGTAAATACAAACAGTGTTCTCTCCATTGTTCAGCTTCATAACAAAATCTGAGTTTTAGCAACATCAATTCTTAATATTTGAAAGCAGTTTCTTCGGAAAAACACCATCTAGATTAGACGGAACTGTAAACATTATCATAACTCTCCTCATTTGAGAGTTTTCTACCTCTAATCTCGGTGATTGAACTAGGCCATAAAGATAGAACGGCTCTATGGACCAGCATTTCAAGTGTTTCTTACATGTTTCTAATCATTTCCCGGGACTATCCTTTTGTATTTTAAGAGTTTTACCAAAATTAGACAGTTTTCCTAGAAGAATATACATGAATCTTCAAGATTTAAACTGTGTCCTTCAGAAAATGCCAGGATATTCAGCCTCAATTGTAAATATAAACACTATTATCTTCATTTATCGGCTTTATACACAAATTCTGCTCTCTATAAACAGCATTTCTTAATGTTTGAAAACAGTTTCTTCAGAAAAACACCATCTAGAGTTGCCGGAATTGTAAACATTATCGTTACTCTGCTCGTTTGCGAGTTTTCTACTTCTAATCTCAGTGATTGAACACGGCCATAAAGATAGAACGGCTCTAATTACTAGCATTTTAAGTGTTTCTTACACGTTTGTAATCATTTCCCGAGACTGTCATTGTGTATTTTAACAGTTTTACCAAAAGTAGACAGTTTTCCTAGAAGGATATAGATGATCTTCAGGATTTACACTTTGTCATTCAGAAAACGCCAGTCAAATCAGAATCACCTGTTAATACAAACAGTGTTCTCTCCATTTATCAGCTTCATAACAAAATCTGAGCTTTATAAACAGCAATTCTTAATGTTTGAAAGCAGTTTCTTCGGAAAAACACCATCTAGTGTAGCTGGAATTATAAATATTATCATTACTCTGCTCATTTGAGAGTTTTCTACTTCTAATCTCGGTGATTGAACACGGCCATAAAGATAGAACGGCTCTATTTACTAGCATTTTAAGTGTTTCTTACACGTTTGTAATCATTTCCCGAGACTGTCATTGTGTATTTTAACAGTTTTACCAAAAGTAGATAGTTTTCCTAGAAGGATATAGATGATCTTCAGGATTTACACTTTGTCATTCAGAAAACGGCAGTCAAATCAGAATCACCTGTTAATACAAACAGTGTTCTCTCCATTTTTCAGCTTCATAGCAAAATCTGAGTTTTAGCAACATCAATTCTTAATATTTGAAAGCAGTTTCTTCGGAAAAACACCATCTAGATTAGCCGGAACTGTAAACATTATCATAACTCTCCTCATTTGAGAGTTTTCTACCTCTAATCTCGGTGATTGAACTAGGCCATAAAGATAGAACGGCTCTATTTGCCAGCATTTCAAGTGTTTCTTACATGTGTCTAATCATTTCCCGGGACTATCCTTGTGTATTTTAACAGTTTTACCAAAATTAGACAGTTTTTCTAGGAGGATATAGATGATCTTCAGGATTTACACTTTGTCATTCAGAAAACGCCAGTCAAATCAGAATCACCTGTTAATACAAACAGTGTTCTCTCCATTTTTCAGCTTCATAACAAATTCTGAGTTTTAGAAACAGCAATTCTTAATGTTTGAAAGCAGTTTCTTCGGAAAAACACCATCTAGATTAGCCGGAACTGTAAACATTATCAGTACTCTCCTCATTTGAGAGTTTTCTACCTCTAATCTCGGTGATTGAACTAGGCCATAAAGATAGAACGGCTCTATTTGCCAGCATTTCAAGTGTTTCTTACATGTGTCTAATCATTTCCCGGGACTATCCTTGTGTATTTTAACAGTTTTACCAAAATTAGACAGTTTTCCTAGAAGGATGTACCTGAATCTTCAGGATTTAAACTGTCATTCAGAAAATGCCAGGGTATCAGCCTCAATTGTAAGTATAAACAGTATTCTCTTCATTTATCGGCTTTATACACAAATTCTGTGCTCTATAAACAGCAATTCTTAATGTTTGAAAGCAGTTTCTTTGGGAAAACACCATATAGTGTAGTCGGAATTGTAAACATTATCATTACTCTGCTCATTTGAGAGTTTTCTACTTCTAATCTCGGTGATTGAACACGGCCATAAAGATAGAACGGCTCTATTGACCAGCATTTCAAGTGTTTCTTACACGTTTCTAATCATTTCCCGAGACTATCATTGAGTATTTTAACAGTTTTACCAAAAGTAGACAGTTTTCCTAGAAGGATATCGATGATCTTCAGGATTTACACTTTGTCATTCAGAAAACGCCAGTCAAATCAGAATCACCTGTAAATACAAACAGTGTTCTCTCCATTTTTCAGCTTCATAACAAATTCTGAGTTTTAGCAACATGAATTCTTAATATTTGAAAGCAGTTTCTTCGGAAAAACACCATCTAGATTAGCCGGAACTGTAAACATTATCAATACTCTCCTCATTTGAGAGTTTTCTACCTCTAATCTCGGTGATTGAACTAGGGCGAAAGATAGAACGGCTCTATTGACCAGCATTTCCAGTGTTTCTTACATGTTTCTAATCATTTCCCGGGACTATCCTTTTGTATTTTAAGAGTTTTACCAAAATTAGACAGTTTTCCTAGAAGAATATACATGAATCTTCAAGATTTAAACTGTGTCCTTCAGAAAATGCCAGGATATTCAGCCTCAATTGTAAATATAAACACTATTATCTTCATTTATCGCCTTTATACACAAATTCTGCTCTCTATAAACAGCATTTCTTAATGTTTGAAAACAGTTTCTTCAGAAAAACACCATCTAGAGTAGCCGGAATTGTAAACATTATCGTTACTCTGCTCGTTTGCGAGTTTTCTACTTCTAATCTCAGTGATTGAACACGGCCATAAAGATAGAACGGCTCTAATTACTAGCATTTTAAGTGTTTCTTACACGTTTGTAATCATTTCCCGAGACTGTCATTGTGTATTTTAACAGTTTTACCAAAAGTAGACAGTTTTCCTAGAAGGATATAGATGATCTTCAGGATTTACACTTTGTCATTCAGAAAACGCCAGTCAAATCAGAATCACCTGTAAATACAAACAGTGTTCTCTCCATATTTCAGCTTCATAACAAATTCTCAGTTTTGAAACAGCAATTCTTAATGTTTGAAAGCAGTTTCTTCGGAAAAACACCATCTAGATTAGACGGAACTGTAAACATTATCATAACTCTCCTCATTTGAGAGTTTTCTACCTCTAATCTCGGTGATTGAACTAGGCCATAAAGATAGAACGGCTCTATGGACCAGCATTTCAAGTGTTTCTTACATGTTTCTAATCATTTCCCGGGACTATCCTTGTGTATTTTAAGAGTTTTACCAAAATTAGACAGTTTTCCTAGAAGTATATACATGATTGTTCATGATTCAAACTGTGTCATTCAGAAAATGCCAGGATATTCAGCCTCAATTGTAAATATAAACAGTATTCTCTTCATTTATCGGCTTTATACACAAATTCTGCGCTGTATAAACAACATTTCTTAATGTTTGAAAACAGTTTCCTCAGAAAATCACCATCTAGAGTAGCCGGAATTGTAAACATTACTGTTACTCTGCTCCTTTGTGAGTTTTCTACTTCTAATCTCGGTGATTGAACTCGGCCATAAAGATAGAACGGCTGTATTTTCTAGCGTTTTAAGTGTTTCTTACACGTTTGTAATCATTTCCCGAGACTATCATTGTGTATTTTAACAGTTTTACCAAAATTAGACAGTTTTCCTTGAAGGATATACATGAATCTTCATGACTTACATTTTGTCATTCAGAAAACGCCAGTCAAATCAGAATCACCTGTAAATATAAACAGTATTCTCTTCATTTATAAGCTTCATAAGAAATTCTGAGCTTTATAAACAGCAATTCCTAATGTTTCTCAGCAGTTTCTTCGGAAAAACACCATCTAGTGTAGCCGGAATTATAAATATTATCATTACTCTGCTCATTTGAGAGTTTTCTACTTCTAAGCTCGGTGATTGAACACGGCCATAAAGATTGAACGGCTCTATTTGCCAGCATTTCAAGTGTTTCTTACATGTGTCTAATCATTTCCCGGGACTATCCTTGTGTATTTTAACAGTTTTACCAAAATTAGACAGTTTTTCTAGGAGGATATAGATGATCTTCAGGATTTACACTTTGTCATTCAGAAAACGCCAGTCAAATCAGAATCACCTGTTAATACAAACAGTGTTCTCTCCATTTTTCAGCTTCATAGCAAAATCTGAGTTTTAGCAACATCAATTCTTAATGTTTGAAAGGAGTTTCTTCGGAAAAACACCATCTAGATTAGCCGGAACTGTAAACATTATCAGTACTCTCCTCATTTGAGAGTTTTCTACCTCTAATCTCGGTGATTGAACTAGGCCATAAAGATAGAACGGCTCTATTTGCCAGCATTTCAAGTGTTTCTTACATGTGTCTAATCATTTCCCGGGACTATCCTTGTGTATTTTAACAGTTTTACCAAAATTAGACAGTTTTCCTAGAAGGATGTACCTGAATCTTCAGGATTTAAACTGTCATTCAGAAAATGCCAGGGTATCAGCCTCAATTGTAAGTATAAACAGTATTCTCTTCATTTATCGGCTTTATACACAAATTCTGTGCTCTATAAACAGCAATTCTTAATGTTTGAAAGCAGTTTCTTTGGGAAAACACCATATAGTGTAGTCGGAATTGTAAACATTATCATTACTCTGCTCATTTGAGAGTTTTCTACTTCTAATCTCGGTGATTGAACACGGCCATAAAGATAGAACGGCTCTATTGACCAGCATTTCAAGTGTTTCTTACACGTTTCTAATCATTTCCCGAGACTATCATTGAGTATTTTAACAGTTTTACCAAAAGTAGACAGTTTTCCTAGAAGGATATCGATGATCTTCAGGATTTACACTTTGTCATTCAGAAAACGCCAGTCAAATCAGAATCACCTGTAAATACAAACAGTGTTCTCTCCATTTTTCAGCTTCATAACAAATTCTGAGTTTTAGCAACATGAATTCTTAATATTTGAAAGCAGTTTCTTCGGAAAAACACCATCTAGATTAGCCGGAACTGTAAACATTATCATTACTCTCCTCATTTGAGAGTTTTCTACTTCTAATCTCGGTGATTGAACTAGGGCGAAAGATAGAACGGCTGTATTTTCTAGCGTTTTAAGTGTTTCTTACACGTTTGTAATCATTTCCCGAGACTATCATTGTGTATTTTAACAGTTTTACCAAAATTAGTTTTCCTTGAAGGATATACATGAATCTTCATGACTTACACTTTGTCATTCAGAAAACGCCAGTCAAAACAGAATCACCTGTAAATATAAACAGTATTCTCTTCATTTATAAGCTTCATAACAAATTCTGAGCTTAATAAACAGCAATTCCTAATGTTTCTAAGCAGTTTTTTCGGAAAAACACCATCTAGTGTAGCCGGAAAAATAATTATTATAATTACTCTGCTCATTTGAGAGTTTTCTACTTCTAATCTCGGTGATTCAACACGGTCATATACATGAATCTTCAGGATTTACACTTTGTCATTCAGAAAACGCCAGTCAAATCAGAATCACCTGTAAATACAAACAGTGTTCTCTCCATATTTCAGCTTCATGACAAATTCTCAGTTTTGAAACAGCAATTCTTAATGTTTAAAAGCAGTTTCTGCGGAAAAACACCATCTAGTGTAGTCGGAATTGTAAACATTATCATTACTCTCCTCATTTGAGAGTTTTCTACCTCTAATCTCGGTGATTGAAATAGGCCATAAAGAAAGAACGGCTCTATTGACCAGCATTTCAAGTGTTTCTTACATGTTTCTAATCATTTCCCGTGACTATCTTTGTGTATTTTAAGAGTTTTACCAAAATTAGACAGTTTTCCTAGAATTATATACATGATTTTTCATGATTCAAACTGTGTTTTCAGAAAATGCCAGGATACTCAGCCTCAATTGTAAATATAAACAGTATTCTCTTCATTTATCGGCTTTATATACAAATTCTGCGCTCTATAAACAGCTTTTCTTAATGTTTGAAAACAGTTTCTTCAGAAAATCACCATCTAGAGTAGCCGGAATTGTAAACATTATCGTTACTCTGCTCGTTTGTGAGTTTTCTACTTCTAATCTCGGTGATTGAACTCGGCCATAAAGATAGAACGGCTCTATTTTCTAGCGTTTTAAGTGTTTCTTACACGTTTGTAATCATTTCCCGAGACTATCATTGTGTATTTTAACAGTTTTTTTAAAAATATTTTATTGGTTTTTTTACAGAGAGGAAAGGAGAGGGATAGAGAGTTAGAAACATTGATGAGACAGAAACATCGATCAGCTGCCTCCTGCACACCCCCTACTGGGGATGTACCAGCAACCAAGGTACATGCCCCTGACCTCAATCGAACCCGGGACCCTTCAGTCCGTAGGCCGACGCTCCATCCACTGAGCCAAACCGGTCAGGGCTATTTTAACAGTTTTACCAAAAGTAGACAGTTTTCCTAGAAGGATATACATGAATCTTCATGACTTACCCTTTGTCATTCAGAAAACGCCAGTCAAATCAGAATCACCTGTAAATATAAACAGTATTCTCTTCATTTATAAGCTTCATAACAAATTCTGAGCTTTATAAACAGCAATTCCTAATGTTTCTCAGCAGTTTCTTCGGAAAAACACCATCTAGTGTAGCCGGAATTATAAATATTATCATTACTCTGCTCATTTGAGAGTTTTCTACTTCTAATCTCGGTGATTGAACACGGCCATAAAGAATGAACGGCTCTATTTACTAGCATTTTAAGTGTTTCTTACACGTTTGTAATCATTTCCCGAGACTATAATTGTGTATTTTAACAGTTTTACCAAAAGTAGACAGTTTTCCTAGAAGGATATAGATGATCTTCAGGGTTTACACTTTGTCATTCAAAAAACGGCAGTCAAATCAGAATCACCTGTAAATACAAACAATGTTCTCTCCATTTTTCAGCTTCATAACAAATTCTCAGTTTTGAAACAGCAATTCTTAATGTTTGAAAGCAGTTTCTTCGGAAAAACACCATCTAGATTAGCCGGAACTGTAAAAATTATCATTACTCTCCTCATTTGAGAGTTTTCTACCTCTAATCTCGGTGATTGAACTAGGCCATAAAGATAGAACGGCTCTATGGACCAGCATTTCAAGTGTTTCTTACATGTTTCTAATCATTTCCTGGGACTATCCTTGTGTATTTTAAGAGTTTTACCAAAATTAGACAGTTTTCCTAGAAGTATATACATGATTGTTCATGATTCAAACTGTGTCATTCAGAAAATGCCAGGATATTCAGCCTCAATTGTAAATATAAACACTATTATCTTCATTTATCGGCTTTATACACAAATTCTGCGCTCTATAAACAGCATTTCTTAATGTTTGAAAACAGTTTCTTCAGAAAAACACCATCTAGAGTAGCCGGAATTGTAAACATTATCGTTACTCTGCTCGTTTGCGAGTTTTCTAGTTCTAATCTCAGTGATTGAACACGGCTATAAAGATAGAACGGCTCTATTTACTAGCATTTTAAGTGTTTCTTACACCTTTGTAATCATTTCCCCAGACTATCATTGTGTATTTTAACAGTTTTACCAAAAGTAGACAGTTTTCCTAGAAGGATATAGATGATCTTCAGGATTTACACTTTGTCATTCAGAAAACGCCAGTCAAATCAGAATCACCTGTAAATACAAACAGTGTTCTCTCCATATTTCAGCTTCATAACAAATTCTCAGTTTTGAAACAGCAATTCTTAATGTTTAAAAGCAGTTTCTTCGGAAAAACACCATCTAGTGTAGTCGGAATTGTAAACATTATCATTACTCTCCTCATTTGAGAGTTTTCTACCTCTAATCTCGGTGATTGAAATAGGCCATAAAGAAAGAACGGCTCTATTGACCAGCATTTCAAGTGTTTCTTACATGTTTCTAATCATTTCCCGTGACTATCTTTGTGTATTTTAAGAGTTTTACCAAAATTAGACAGTTTTCCTAGAATTATATACATGATTTTTCATGATTCAAACTGTGTTTTCAGAAAATGCAAGGATATTCAGCCTCAATTGTAAATATAAACAGTATTCTCTTCATTTATCGGCTTTATACACAAATTCTGCGCTTTATAAACAGCTTTTCTTAATGTTTGAAAACAGTTTCTTCAGAAAATCACCATCTAGAGTAGCCGGAATTGTAAACATTATCGTTACTCTGCTCGTTTGTGAGTTTTCTACTTCTAATCTCGGTGATTGAACTCGGCCATAAAGATAGAACGGCTGTATTTTCTAGCGTTTTAAGTGTTTCTTACACGTTTGTAATCATTTCCCGAGACTATCATTGTGTATTTTAACAGTTTTTTTTTAAAATATTTTATTGGTTTTTTTACAGAGAGGAAAGGAGAGGGATAGAGAGTTAGAAACATTGATGAGACAGAAACATCGATCAGCTGCCTCCTGCACACCCCCTACTGGGGATATACCAGCAACCAAGGTACATGCCCCTGACCTCAATCGAACCCGGGACCCTTCAGTCCGTAGGCCGACGCTCCATCCACTGAGCCAAACCGGTCAGGGCTATTTTAACAGTTTTACCAAAAGTAGACAGTTTTCCTAGAAGGATATCGATGATCTTCAGGATTTACACTTTGTCATTCAGAAAACGCCAGTCAAATCAGAATCACCTGTAAATAAACAGTATTCTCTTCATTTATAAGCTTCATAACAAATTCTGAGCTTTATAAACAGCAATTCCTAATGTTTCTCAGCAGTTTCTTCGGAAAAACACCATCTAGTGTAGCCGGAATTATAAATATTATCATTACTCTGCTCATTTGAGAGTTTTCTACTTCTAATCTCGGTGATTGAACACGGCCATAAAGAATGAACGGCTCTATTTACTAGCATTTTAAGTGTTTCTTACACGTTTGTAATCATTTCCCGAGACTATAATTGTGTATTTTAACAGTTTTACCAAAAGTAGACAGTTTTCCTAGAAGGATATAGATGATCTTCAGGGTTTACACTTTGTCATTCAGAAAACGGCAGTCAAATCAGAATCACCTGTAAATACAAACAGTGTTCTCTCCATTATTCAGCTTCATAACAAATTCTCAGTTTTGAAACAGCAATTCTTAATGTTTGAAAGCAGTTTCTTCGGAAAAACACCATCTAGATTAGCCGCCGGAACTGTAAACATTATCATAACTCTCCTCATTTGAGAGTTTTCTACCTCTAATCTCGGTGATTGAACTAGGCCATAAAGATAGAACGGCTCTATGGACCAGCATTTCAAGTGTTTCTTACATGTTTCTAATCATTTCCCGGGACTATCCTTGTGTATTTTAAGAGTTTTACCAAAATTAGACAGTTTTCCTAGAAGTATATACATGATTGTTCATGATTCAAACTGTGTCATTCAGAAAATGCCAGGATATTCAGCCTCAATTGTAAATATAAACAGTATTCTCTTCATTTATCGGCTTTATACACAAATTCTGCGCTCTATAAACAACATTTCTTAATGTTTGAAAACAGTTTCCTCAGAAAATCACCATCTAGAGTAGCCGGAATTGTAAACATTACTGTTACTCTGCTCCTTTGTGAGTTTTCTACTTCTAATCTCGGTGATTGAACTCGGCCATAAAGATAGAACGGCTGTATTTTCTAGCGTTTTAAGTGTTTCTTACACGTTTGTAATCATTTCCCGAGACTATCATTGTGTATTTTAACAGTTTTACCAAAATTAGACAGTTTTCCTTGAAGGATATACATGAATCTTCATGACTTACCATTTGTCATTCAGAAAACGCCAGTCAAATCAGAATCACCTGTAAATATAAACAGTATTCTCTTCATTTATAAGCTTCATAAGAAATTCTGAGCTTTATAAACAGCAATTCCTAATGTTTCTAAGCAGTTTCTTCGGAAAAACACCATCTAGTGTAGCCGGAATTATAAATATTATCATTACTCTGCTCATTTGAGAGTTTTCTACTTCTAATCTTGGTGATTGAAATAGGCCATAAAGAAAGAACGGCTCTATTTACTAGCATTTTAAGTGATTCATACACGTTTTTAATCATTTCCCGAGACTGTCATTGTGTATTTTAACAGTTTTACCAAAAGTAGACAGTTTTCCTAGAAGGATATAGATGATCTTCAGGATTTACACTTTGTCATTCAGAGAACGCCAGTCAAATCAGAATCACCTGTTAATACAAACAGTGTTCTCTCCATTTTTCAGCTTCATAACAAATTCTCAGTTTTGAAACAGCAATTCTTAATGTTTAAAAGCAGTTTCTTCGGAAAAACACCATCTAGTGTAGTCAGAATTGTAAACATTATCATTACTCTCCTCATTTGAGAGTTTTCTACCTCTAATCTCGGTGATTGAAATAGGCCATAAAGAAAGAACGGCTCTATTGACCAGCATTTCAAGTGTTTCTTACATGTTTCTAATCATTTCCCGTGACTATCTTTGTGTATTTTAAGAGTTTTACCAAAATTAGACAGTTTTCCTAGAATTATATACATGATTTTTCATGATTCAAACTGTGTTTTCAGAAAATGCCAGGATATTCAGCCTCAATTGTAAATATAAACAGTATTCTCTTCATTTATCGGCTTTATACACAAATTCTGCGCTCTATAAACAGCTTTTCTTAATGTTTGAAAACAGTTTCTTCAGAAAATCACCATCTAGAGTAGCCGGAATTGTAAACATTATCGTTACTCTGCTCGTTTGTGAGTTTTCTACTTCTAATCTCGGTGATTGAACTTGGCCATAAAGATAGAACGGCTCTATTTTCTAGCGTTTTAAGTGTTTCTTACACGTTTGTAATCATTTCCCGAGACTATCATTGTGTATTTTAACAGTTTTTTTTTAAAATATTTTATTGGTTTTTTTACAGAGAGGAAAGGAGAGGGATAGAGAGTTAGAAACATTGATGAGACAGAAACATCGATCAGCTGCCTCCTGCACACCCCCTACTGGGGATGTACCAGCAACCAAGGTACATGCCCCTGACCTCAATCGAACCCGGGACCCTTCAGTCCGTAGGCCGACGCTCCATCCACTGAGCCAAACCGGTCAGGGCTATTTTAACAGTTTTACCAAAAGTAGACAGTTTTCCTAGAAGGATATACATGAATCTTCATGACTTACCCTTTGTCATTCAGAAAACGCCAGTCAAATCAGAATCACCTGTAAATATAAACAGTATTCTCTTCATTTATAAGCTTCATAACAAATTCTGAGCTTTATAAACAGCAATTCCTAATGTTTCTCAGCAGTTTCTTCGGAAAAACACCATCTAGTGTAGCCGGAATTATAAATATTATCATTACTCTGCTCATTTGAGAGTTTTCTACTTCTAATCTCGGTGATTGAACACGGCCATAAAGATAGAACGGCTCTATTGACCAGCATTTCAAGTGTTTCTTACACGTTTCTAATCATTTCCCGAGACTATCATTGAGTATTTTAACAGTTTTACCAAAAGTAGACAGTTTTCCTAGAAGGATATCGATGATCTTCAGGATTTACACTTTGTCATTCAGAAAACGCCAGTCAAATCAGAATCACCTGTAAATACAAACAGTGTTCTCTCCATTTTTCAGCTTCATAACAAATTCTGAGTTTTAGCAACATGAATTCTTAATATTTGAAAGCAGTTTCTTCGGAAAAACACCATCTAGATTAGCCGGAACTGTAAACATTATCATTACTCTCCTCATTTGAGAGTTTTCTACCTCTAATCTCGGTGATTGAACTAGGGCGAAAGATAGAACGGCTCTATTGACCAGCATTTCCAGTGTTTCTTACATGTTTCTAATCATTTCCTGGGACTATCCTTGTGTATTTTAAGAGTTTTACCAAAATTAGACAGTTTTCCTAGAAGTATATACATGATTGTTCATGATTCAAACTGTGTCATTCAGAAAATGCCAGGATATTCAGCCTCAATTGTAAATATAAACACTATTATCTTCATTTATCGCCTTTATACACAAATTCTGCTCTCTATAAACAGCATTTCTTAATGTTTGAAAACAGTTTCTTCAGAAAAACACCATCTAGAGTAGCCGGAATTGTAAACATTATCGTTACTCTGCTCGTTTGCGAGTTTTCTACTTCTAATCTCAGTGATTGAACACGGCCATAAAGATAGAACGGCTCTAATTACTAGCATTTTAAGTGTTTCTTACACGTTTGTAATCATTTCCCGAGACTGTCATTGTGTATTTTAACAGTTTTACCAAAAGTAGACAGTTTTCCTAGAAGGATATAGATGATCTTCAGGATTTACACTTTGTCATTCAGAAAACGCCAGTCAAATCAGAATCACCTGTAAATACAAACAGTGTTCTCTCCATATTTCAGCTTCATAACAAATTCTCAGTTTTGAAACAGCAATTCTTAATGTTTGAAAGCAGTTTCTTCGGAAAAACACCATCTAGATTAGCCGGAACTGTAAAAATTATCATTACTCTCCTCATTTGAGAGTTTTCTACCTCTAATCTCGGTGATTGAACTAGGCCATAAAGATAGAACGGCTCTATGGACCAGCATTTCAAGTGTTTCTTACATGTTTCTAATCATTTCCCGGGACTATCCTTGTGTATTTTAACAGTTTTACCAAAATTAGACAGTTTTTCTAGGAGGATATAGATGATCTTCAGGATTTACACTTTGTCATTCAGAAAACGCCAGTCAAATCAGAATCACCTGTTAATACAAACAGTGTTCTCTCCATTTTTCAGCTTCATAACAAATTCTGAGTTTTAGAAACAGCCATTCTTAATGTTTGAAAGCAGTTTCTTCGGAAAAACACCATCTAGATTAGCCGGAACTGTAAACATTATCAGTACTCTCCTCATTTGAGAGTTTTCTACCTCTAATCTCGGTGATTGAACTAGGCCATAAAGATAGAACGGCTCTATTTGCCAGCATTTCAAGTGTTTCTTACATGTGTCTAATCATTTCCCGGGACTATCCTTGTGTATTTTAACAGTTTTACCAAAATTAGACAGTTTTCCTAGAAGGATGTACCTGAATCTTCAGGATTTAAACTGTCATTCAGAAAATGCCAGGGTATCAGCCTCAATTGTAAGTATAAACAGTATTCTCTTCATTTATCGGCTTTATACACAAATTCTGTGCTCTATAAACAGCAATTCTTAATGTTTGAAAGCAGTTTCTTTGGGAAAACACCATATAGTGTAGTTGGAATTGTAAACATTATCATTACTCTGCTCATTTGAGAGTTTTCTACTTCTAATCTCGGTGATTGAACACGGCCATAAAGATAGAACGGCTCTATTGACCAGCATTTCAAGTGTTTCTTACACGTTTCTAATCATTTCCCGAGACTATCATTGAGTATTTTAACAGTTTTACCAAAAGTAGACAGTTTTCCTAGAAGGATATCGATGATCTTCAGGATTTACACTTTGTCATTCAGAAAACGCCAGTCAAATCAGAATCACCTGTAAATACAAACAGTGTTCTCTCCATTTTTCAGCTTCATAACAAATTCTGAGTTTTAGCAACATCAATTCTTAATATTTGAAAGCAGTTTCTTCGGAAAAACACCATCTAGATTAGCCGGAACTGTAAACATTATCATTACTCTCCTCATTTGAGAGTTTTCTACCTCTAATCTCGGTGATTGAACTAGGGCGAAAGATAGAACGGCTCTATTGACCAGCATTTCCAGTGTTTCTTACATGTTTCTAATCATTTCCCGGGACTATCCTTTTGTATTTTAAGAGTTTTACCAAAATTAGACAGTTTTCCTAGAAGAATATACATGAATCTTCAAGATTTAAACTGTGTCCTTCAGAAAACGCCAGTCAAATCAGAATCACCCGTGAATATAAACGGTATTCTCTCCATTATCAGCTTCATAACAAATTCTGAGCATTATAAACAGCAATTCTTAATGTTTGAAAGCAGTTTCTTCGGAAAAACACCATATAGTGTAGTCGGAATTGTAAACATTATCATTACTCTGCTCATTTGAGAGTTTTCTACTTCTAATCTCGGTGATTGAACACGGCCATAAAGATAGAACGGCTCTATTGACCAGCATTTCAAGTGTTTCTTACACGTTTCTAATCATTTCCCGAGACTATCATTGAGTATTTTAACAGTTTTACCAAAAGTAGACAGTTTTCCTAGAAGGATATCGATGATCTTCAGGATTTACACTTTGTCATTCAGAAAACGCCAGTCAAATCAGAATCACCTGTAAATACAAACAGTGTTCTCTCCATTTTTCAGCTTCATAACAAATTCTGAGTTTTAGCAACATCAATTCTTAATATTTGAAAGCAGTTTCTTCGGAAAAACACCATCTAGATTAGCCGGAACTGTAAACATTATCATTACTCTCCTCATTTGAGAGTTTTCTACCTCTAATCTCGGTGATTGAACTAGGGCGAAAGATAGAACGGCTCTATTGACCAGCATTTCCAGTGTTTCTTACATGTTTCTAATCATTTCCCGGGACTATGCTTTTGTATTTTAAGAGTTTTACCAAAATTAGACAGTTTTCCTAGAAGAATATACATGAATCTTCAAGATTTAAACTGTGTCCTTCAGAAAATGCCAGGATATTCAGCCTCAATTGTAAATATAAACACTATTATCTTCATTTATCGCCTTTATACACAAATTCTGCTCTCTATAAACAGCAATTCTTAATGTTTGAAAGCAGTTTCTTCGGAAAAACACCATCTAGTGTAGCTGGAATTATAAATATTATCATTACTCTGCTCATTTGAGAGTTTTCTACTTCTAATCTCGGTGATTGAACACGGCCATAAAGATAGAACGGCTCTATTTACTAGCATTTTAAGTGTTTCTTACACGTTTGTAATCATTTCTCGAGACTGTCATTGTGTATTTTAACAGTTTTACCAAAAGTAGATAGTTTTCCTAGAAGGATATAGATGATCTTCAGGATTTACACTTTGTCATTCAGAAAACGGCAGTCAAATCAGAATCACCTGTTAATACAAACAGTGTTCTCTCCATTTTTCAGCTTCATAGCAAAATCTGAGTTTTAGCAACATCAATTCTTAATATTTGAAAGCAGTTTCTTCGGAAAAACACCATCTAGTGTAGCTGGAATTATAAATATTATCATTACTCTGCTCATTTGAGAGTTTTCTACTTCTAATCTCGGTGATTGAACACGGCCATAAAGATAGAACGGCTCTATTTACTAGCATTTTAAGTGTTTCTTACACGTTTGTAATCATTTCCCGAGACTGTCATTGTGTATTTTAACAGTTTTACCAAAAGTAGACAGTTTTCCTAGAAGGATATAGATGATCTTCAGGATTTACACTTTGTCATTCAGAAAACGCCAGTCAAATCAGAATCACCTGTTAATACAAACAGTGTTCTCTCCATTTTTCAGCTTCATAACAAATTCTGAGTTTTAGAAACAGCAATTCTTAATGTTTGAAAGCAGTTTCTTCGGAAAAACACCATCTAGATTAGCCGGAACTGTAAACATTATCAGTACTCTCCTCATTTGAGAGTTTTCTACCTCTAATCTCGGTGATTGAACTAGGCCATAAAGATAGAACGGCTCTATTTGCCAGCATTTCAAGTGTTTCTTACATGTGTCTAATCATTTCCCGGGACTATCCTTGTGTATTTTAACAGTTTTACCAAAATTAGACAGTTTTCCTAGAAGGATGTACCTGAATCTTCAGGATTTAAACTGTCATTCAGAAAATGCCAGGGTATCAGCCTCAATTGTAAGTATAAACAGTATTCTCTTCATTTATCGGCTTTATACACAAATTCTGTGCTCTATAAACAGCAATTCTTAATGTTTGAAAGCAGTTTCTTTGGGAAAACACCATATAGTGTAGTCGGAATTGTAAACATTATCATTACTCTGCTCATTTGAGAGTTTTCTACTTCTAATCTCGGTGATTGAACACGGCCATAAAGATAGAACGGCTCTATTGACCAGCATTTCAAGTGTTTCTTACACGTTTCTAATCATTTCCCGAGACTATCATTGAGTATTTTAACAGTTTTACCAAAAGTAGACAGTTTTCCTAGAAGGATATCGATGATCTTCAGGATTTACACTTTGTCATTCAGAAAACGCCAGTCAAATCAGAATCACCTGTAAATACAAACAGTGTTCTCTCCATTTTTCAGCTTCATAACAAATTCTGAGTTTTAGCAACATGAATTCTTAATATTTGAAAGCAGTTTCTTCGGAAAAACACCATCTAGATTAGCCGGAACTGTAAACATTATCATTACTCTCCTCATTTGAGAGTTTTCTACCTCTAATCTCGGTGATTGAACTAGGGCGAAAGATAGAACGGCTCTATTGACCAGCATTTCCAGTGTTTCTTACATGTTTCTAATCATTTCCCGGGACTATGCTTTTGTATTTTAAGAGTTTTACCAAAATTAGACAGTTTTCCTAGAAGAATATACATGAATCTTCAAGATTTAAACTGTGTCCTTCAGAAAATGCCAGGATATTCAGCCTCAATTGTAAATATAAACACTATTATCTTCATTTATCGCCTTTATACACAAATTCTGCTCTCTATAAACAGCAATTCTTAATGTTTGAAAGCAGTTTCTTCGGAAAAACACCATCTAGTGTAGCTGGAATTATAAATATTATCATTACTCTGCTCATTTGAGAGTTTTCTACTTCTAATCTCGGTGATTGAACACGGCCATAAAGATAGAACGGCTCTATTTACTAGCATTTTAAGTGTTTCTTACACGTTTGTAATCATTTCCCGAGACTGTCATTGTGTATTTTAACAGTTTTACCAAAAGTAGACAGTTTTCCTAGAAGGATATAGATGATCTTCAGGATTTACACTTTGTCATTCAGAAAACGCCAGTCAAATCAGAATCACCTGTTAATACAAACAGTGTTCTCTCCATTTATCAGCTTCATAACAAAATCTGAGCTTTATAAACAGCAATTCTTAATGTTTGAAAGCAGTTTCTTCGGAAAAACACCATCTAGTGTAGCTGGAATTATAAATATTATCATTACTCTGCTCATTTGAGAGTTTTCTACTTCTAATCTCGGTGATTGAACACGGCCATAAAGATAGAACGGCTCTATTTACTAGCATTTTAAGTGTTTCTTACACGTTTGTAATCATTTCCCGAGACTGTCATTGTGTATTTTAACAGTTTTACCAAAAGTAGATAGTTTTCCTAGAAGGATATAGATGATCTTCAGGATTTACACTTTGTCATTCAGAAAACGGCAGTCAAATCAGAATCACCTGTTAATACAAAGAGTGTTCTCTCCATTTTTCAGCTTCATAGCAAAATCTGAGTTTTAGCAACATCAATTCTTAATATTTGAAAGCAGTTTCTTCGGAAAAACACCATCTAGATTAGCCGGAACTGTAAACATTATCAGTACTCTCCTCATTTGAGAGTTTTCTACCTCTAATCTCGGTAATTGAACTAGGCCATAAAGATAGAACGGCTCTATTTGCCAGCATTTCAAGTGTTTCTTACATGTGTCTAATCATTTCCCGGGACTATCCTTGTGTATTTTAACAGTTTTACCAAAATTAGACAGTTTTTCTAGGAGGATATAGATGATCTTCAGGATTTACACTTTGTCATTCAGAAAACGCCAGTCAAATCAGAATCACCTGTTAATACAAACAGTGTTCTCTCCATTTTTCAGCTTCATAACAAATTCTGAGTTTTAGAAACAGCAATTCTTAATGTTTGAAAAGCAGTTTCTTCGGAAAAACACCATCTAGATTAGCCGGGACCTGTAAACTTATCAGTACTCTCCTCATTTGAGAGTTTTCTTCCTTCTCATCTCGGTGATTGAACTAGGCCATAAAAGATAGAACCGGCTCTATTTTGCCAGCATTTCAAAGTGTTTCTTACATGTGTCTAATCATTTCCCGGGGACTATCCTTGTGTATTTTAACCAGTTTTACCAAAATTAGACAGTTTTCCTAGAAGGATGTACCTGATTCTTCAGGATTTTAATCTGTCATTCAGAAAATGCCAGGGTATCAGCCTCAATTGTAAGTATAAACAGTATTCTCTTCATTTATCGGCTTTATACACAAATTCTGTGCTCTATAAACAGCAATTCTTAATGTTTGAAAGCAGTTTTCTTTGGGAAAACACCATATAGTGTAGTCGGAATTGTAAACATTATCATTTACTCTGCTCATTTGAGAGTTTTCTACTTCTAATCTCGGTGATTGAACACGGCCATAAAGATAGAACGGCTCTATTGACCAGCATTTCAAGTGTTTCTTACACGTTTCTAATCATTTCCCGAGACTATCATTGAGTATTTTAACAGTTTTACCAAAAGTAGACAGTTTTCCTAGAAGGATATCGATGATCTTCAGGATTTACACTTTGTCATTCAGAAAACGCCAGTCAAATCAGAATCACCTGTAAATACAAACAGTGTTCTCTCCATTTTTCAGCTTCATAACAAATTCTGAGTTTTAGCAACATGAATTCTTAATATTTGAAAGCAGTTTCTTCGGAAAAACACCATCTAGATTAGCCGGAACTGTAAACATTATCATTACTCTCCTCATTTGAGAGTTTTCTACCTCTAATCTCGGTGATTGAACTAGGGCGAAAGATAGAACGGCTCTATGGACCAGCATTTCCAGTGTTTCTTACATGTTTCTAATCATTTCCCGGGACTATGCTTTTGTATTTTAAGAGTTTTACCAAAATTAGACAGTTTTCCTAGAAGAATATACATGAATCTTCAAGATTTAAACTGTGTCCTTCAGAAAATGCCAGGATATTCAGCCTCAATTGTAAATATAAACACTATTATCTTCATTTATCGCCTTTATACACAAATTCTGCTCTCTATAAACAGCAATTCTTAATGTTTGAAAGCAGTTTCTTCGGAAAAACACCATCTAGTGTAGCTGGAATTATAAATATTATCATTACTCTGCTCATTTGAGAGTTTTCTACTTCTAATCTCAGTGATTGAACACGGCCATAAAGATAGAACGGCTCTAATTACTAGCATTTTAAGTGTTTCTTACACGTTTGTAATCATTTCCCGAGACTGTCATTGTGTATTTTAACAGTTTTACCAAAAGTAGACAGTTTTCCTAGAAGGATATAGATGATCTTCAGGATTTACACTTTGTCATTCAGAAAACGCCAGTCAAATCAGAATCACCTGTTAATACAAACAGTGTTCTCTCCATTTATCAGCTTCATAACAAAATCTGAGCTTTATAAACAGCAATTCTTAATGTTTGAAAGCAGTTTCTTCGGAAAAACACCATCTAGTGTAGCTGGAATTATAAATATTATCATTACTCTGCTCATTTGAGAGTTTTCTACTTCTAATCTCGGTGATTGAACACGGCCATAAAGATAGAACGGCTCTATTTACTAGCATTTTAAGTGTTTCTTACACGTTTGTAATCATTTCCCGAGACTGTCATTGTGTATTTTAACAGTTTTACCAAAAGTAGATAGTTTTCCTAGAAGGATATAGATGATCTTCAGGATTTACACTTTGTCATTCAGAAAACGGCAGTCAAATCAGAATCACCTGTTAATACAAAGAGTGTTCTCTCCATTTTTCAGCTTCATAGCAAAATCTGAGTTTTAGCAACATCAATTCTTAATATTTGAAAGCAGTTTCTTCGGAAAAACACCATCTAGATTAGCCGGAACTGTAAACATTATCAGTACTCTCCTCATTTGAGAGTTTTCTACCTCTAATCTCGGTGATTGAACTAGGCCATAAAGATAGAACGGCTCTATTTGCCAGCATTTCAAGTGTTTCTTACATGTGTCTAATCATTTCCCGGGACTATCCTTGTGTATTTTAACAGTTTTACCAAAATTAGACAGTTTTCCTAGAAGGATGTACCTGAATCTTCAGGATTTAAACTGTCATTCAGAAAATGCCAGGGTATCAGCCTCAATTGTAAGTATAAACAGTATTCTCTTCATTTATCGGCTTTATACACAAATTCTGTGCTCTATAAACAGCAATTCTTAATGTTTGAAAGCAGTTTCTTTGGGAAAACACCATATAGTGTAGTCGGAATTGTAAACATTATCATTACTCTGCTCATTTGAGAGTTTTCTACTTCTAATCTCGGTGATTGAACACGGCCATAAAGATAGAACGGCTCTATTGACCAGCATTTCAAGTGTTTCTTACACGTTTCTAATCATTTCCCGAGACTATCATTGAGTATTTTAACAGTTTTACCAAAAGTAGACAGTTTTCCTAGAAGGATATAGATGATCTTCAGGATTTACACTTTGTCATTCAGAAAACGCCAGTCAAATCAGAATCACCTGTAAATACAAACAGTGTTCTCTCCATTTTTCAGCTTCATAACAAATTCTGAGTTTTAGCAACATGAATTCTTAATATTTGAAAGCAGTTTCTTCGGAAAAACACCATCTAGATTAGCCGGAACTGTAAACATTATCATTACTCTCCTCATTTGAGAGTTTTCTACCTCTAATCTCGGTGATTGAACTAGGGCGAAAGATAGAACGGCTCTATTGACCAGCATTTCCAGTGTTTCTTACATGTTTCTAATCATTTCCCGGGACTATCCTTTTGTATTTTAAGAGTTTTACCAAAATTAGACAGTTTTCCTAGAAGAATATACATGAATCTTCAAGATTTAAACTGTGTCCTTCAGAAAATGCCAGGATATTCAGCCTCAATTGTAAATATAAACACTATTATCTTCATTTATCGGCTTTATACACAAATTCTGCTCTCTATAAACAGCATTTCTTAATGTTTGAAAACAGTTTCTTCAGAAAAACACCATCTAGAGTTGCCGGAATTGTAAACATTATCGTTACTCTGCTCGTTTGTGAGTTTTCTACTTCTAATCTCAGTGATTGAACACGGCCATAAAGATAGAACGGCTCTATTTACTAGCATTTTAAGTGTTTCTTACACGTTTGTAATCATTTCCCGAGACTATCATTGTGTATTTTAACAGTTTTACTAAAAGCAGACAGTTTTCCTAGAAGGATATAGATGATCTTCAGGATTTACACTTTGTCATTCAGAAAACGCCAGTCAAATCAGAATCAACTGTTAATACAAACAGTGTTCTCTCCATTTTTCAGCTTCATAACAAATTCTGAGTTTTAGAAACAGCAATTCTTAATGTTTGAAAGCAGTTTCTTCGGAAAAACACCATCTAGATTAGCCGGAACTGTAAACATTATCATTACTCTGCTCATTTGAGAGTTTTCTACTTCTAAGCTCGGTGATTGAACACGGCCATAAAGATTGAACGGCTCTATTTGCCAGCATTTCAAGTGTTTCTTACATGTGTCTAATCATTTCCCGGGACTATCCTTGTGTATTTTAACAGTTTTACCAAAATTAGACAGTTTTTCTAGGAGGATATAGATGATCTTCAGGATTTACACTTTGTCATTCAGAAAACGCCAGTCAAATCAGAATCACCTGTTAATACAAACAGTGTTCTCTCCATTTTTCAGCTTCATAACAAATTCTGAGTTTTAGAAACAGCAATTCTTAATGTTTGAAAGCAGTTTCTTCGGAAAAACACCATCTAGATTAGCCGGAACTGTAAACATTATCATTACTCTCCTCATTTGAGAGTTTTCTACCTCTAATCTCGGTGATTGAACTAGGCCATAAAGATAGAACGGCTCTATTTGCCAGCATTTCAAGTTTTTCTTACATGTGTCTAATCATTTCCCGGGACTATCCTTGTGTATTTTAACAGTTTTACCAGAATTAGACAGTTTTCCTAGAAGGATGTACCTGAATCTTCAGGATTTAAACTGTCATTCAGAAAATGCCAGGGTATCAGCCTCAATTGTAAGTATAAACAGTATTCTCTTCATTTATCGGCTTTATACACAAATTCTGTGCTCTATAAACAGCAATTCTTAATGTTTGAAAGCAGTTTCTTTGGGAAAACACCATATAGTGTAGTCGGAATTGTAAACATTATCATTACTCTGCTCATTTGAGAGTTTTCTACTTCTAATCTCGGTGATTGAACACGGCCATAAAGATAGAACGGCTCTATTGACCAGCATTTCAAGTGTTTCTTACATGTTTCTAATCATTTCCCGCGACTTTCCTTGTGTATTTTAAGAGTTTTACCAAAATTAGACAGTTTTCCTAGAAGTATATACATGATTGTTCATGATTCAAACTGTGTCATTCAGAAAATGCCAGGATATTCAGCCTCAATTGTAAATATAAACAGTATTCTCTTCATTTATCGGCTTTATACACAAATTCTGCGCTCTATAAACAGCATTTCTTAATGTTTGAAACAGTTTCTTCAGAAAAACACCATCTAGGGTAGCCGGAATTGTAAACATTATCGTTACTCAGCTCGTTTGTGAGTTTTCTACTTCTAATCTCGGTGATTCAACACGGTCATATACATGAATCTTCAGGATTTACACTTTGTCTTTCAGAAAACGTCAGTCAAATCAGAATCACCTGTTAATACAAACAGTGTTCTCTCCATTTTTCAGCTTCATAACAAATTCTCAGTTTTGAAACAGCAATTCTTAATGTTTGAAAGCAGTTTCTTCGGAAAAACACCATCTAGATTAGCCGGAATTGTAAACATTATCATTACTCTGCTCATTTGAGAGTTTTCTTCTTCTAATCTCGGTGATTGAACACGGCCATAAAGATAGAACGGCTCTATTGACCAGCATTTCAAGTGTTTCTTACACGTTTCTAATCATTTCCCGAGACTATCATTGAGTATTTTAACAGTTTTACCAAAAGTAGACAGTTTTCCTAGAAGGATATCGATGATCTTCAGGATTTACACTTTGTCATTCAGAAAACGCCAGTCAAATCAGAATCACCTGTAAATACAAACAGTGTTCTCTCCATTTTTCAGCTTCATAACAAATTCTGAGTTTTAGCAACATGAATTCTTAATATTTGAAAGCAGTTTCTTCGGAAAAACACCATCTAGATTAGCCGGAACTGTAAACATTATCATTACTCTCCTCATTTGAGAGTTTTCTACCTCTAATCTCGGTGATTGAACTAGGGCGAAAGATAGAACGGCTCTATTGACCAGCATTTCCAGTGTTTCTTACATGTTTCTAATCATTTCCCGGGACTATGCTTTTGTATTTTAAGAGTTTTACCAAAATTAGACAGTTTTCCTAGAAGAATATACATGAATCTTCAAGATTTAAACTGTGTCCTTCAGAAAATGCCAGGATATTCAGCCTCAATTGTAAATATAAACACTATTATCTTCATTTATCGGCTTTATACACAAATTCTGCTCTCTATAAACAGCATTTCTTAATGTTTGAAAACAGTTTCTTCAGAAAAACACCATCTAGAGTTGCCGGAATTGTAAACATTATCGTTACTCTGCTCGTTTGCGAGTTTTCTACTTCTAATCTCAGTGATTGAACACGGCCATAAAGATAGAACGGCTCTAATTACTAGCATTTTAAGTGTTTCTTACACGTTTGTAATCATTTCCCGAGACTGTCATTGTGTATTTTAACAGTTTTACCAAAAGTAGACAGTTTTCCTAGAAGGATATAGATGATCTTCAGGATTTACACTTTGTCATTCAGAAAACGCCAGTCAAATCAGAATCACCTGTTAATACAAACAGTGTTCTCTCCATTTATCAGCTTCATAACAAAATCTGAGCTTTATAAACAGCAATTCTTAATGTTTGAAAGCAGTTTCTTCGGAAAAACACCATCTAGTGTAGCTGGAATTATAAATATTATCATTACTCTGCTCATTTGAGAGTTTTCTACTTCTAATCTCGGTGATTGAACACGGCCATAAAGATAGAACGGCTCTATTTGCCAGCATTTCAAGTGTTTCTTACATGTGTCTAATCATTTCCCGGGACTATCCTTGTGTATTTTAACAGTTTTACCAAAATTAGACAGTTTTTCTAGGAGGATATAGATGATCTTCAGGATTTACACTTTGTCATTCAGAAAACGCCAGTCAAATCAGAATCACCTGTTAATACAAACAGTGTTCTCTCCATTTTTCAGCTTCATAACAAATTCTGAGTTTTAGAAACAGCAATTCTTAATGTTTGAAAGCAGTTTCTTCGGAAAAACACCATCTAGATTAGCCGGAACTGTAATCATTATCAGTACTCTCCTCATTTGAGAGTTTTCTACCTCTAATCTCGGTGATTGAACTAGGCCATAAAGATAGAACGGCTCTATTTGCCAGCATTTCAAGTGTTTCTTACATGTGTCTAATCATTTCCCGGGACTATCCTTGTGTATTTTAACAGTTTTACCAAAATTAGACAGTTTTCCTAGAAGGATGTACCTGAATCTTCAGGATTTAAACTGTCATTCAGAAAATGCCAGGGTATCAGCCTCAATTGTAAGTATAAACAGTATTCTCTTCATTTATCGGCTTTATACACAAATTCTGTGCTCTATAAACAGCAATTCTTAATGTTTGAAAGCAGTTTCTTTGGGAAAACACCATATAGTGTAGTCGGAATTGTAAACATTATCATTACTCTGCTCATTTGAGAGTTTTCTACTTCTAATCTCGGTGATTGAACACGGCCATAAAGATAGAACGGCTCTATTGACCAGCATTTCAAGTGTTTCTTACACGTTTCTAATCATTTCCCGAGACTATCATTGAGTATTTTAACAGTTTTACCAAAAGTAGACAGTTTTCCTAGAAGGATATCGATGATCTTCAGGATTTACACTTTGTCATTCAGAAAACGCCAGTCAAATCAGAATCACCTGTAAATACAAACAGTGTTCTCTCCATTTTTCAGCTTCATAACAAATTCTGAGTTTTAGCAACATGAATTCTTAATATTGAAGCAGTTTCTTCGGAAAAACACCATCTAGATTAGCCGGAACTGTAAACATTATCATTACTCTCTTCATTTGAGAGTTTTCTACCTCTAA
>NW_005872821.1:14439-44290 GCF_000147115.1 Myotis lucifugus | reverse complement strand
GTGCACAACGCGCGAAAGTGCACATGTCCTTCCATCGGCTCCGGACAGCCCCCTGAACCCCCTTACCGCACTCGATGCATCCGAAAATAGAGACCCAGTTTTACTTTTCCTCAACATGTACCTTGTATTCCCCCCACCACATACCATCAAACAAAAAATTAAAATGGGGGGGGGGGGGGGGGGTCGCCCGGAGACCGGAGCACCCCTGAAGGTGCCTGCAGGCCACACCTGTCTCCTCTGAGCCAATGGGCCCAGCCAGCCTGGATCAGTGGTTGAGTGTTGACCTAGGAACCAGGAGGTCACAGTTCGATCCCCGGTCAGGGCACAGGCCCAGGTTGTGGGCTTGATCCCCAGTGTGGGGCGTGCAGGAGGCAGCCGATCCGTGAGTCTCTCATGATTGATGTTTCTATCCCTCTCCCCCTTTCTCTCTGAAATAAACTATATGTTTTTTAAAAAGCCAGCGGGACAGTCTCCACGGCCACCCATGAGAGGCATGTGGGGGGCCCGGCAGGCATGGCATGCTGAAGGGCTCAGCTGCCAAGTGTTCTCTGGCTTGGAGTTAAGCTGGCACCAGGGAGGCTGGTGATCCTGCCAAAACAGAACCAGCAGCAGCAAACGTTCTCACTGCCCTTGAGGTGGAGGCGGGCACTCAACCCCGGGCAGCAGCCAGCCACTGTCCTCCTCTCTGGTGCTGGGTGGACAGTGGGAGCGTGGCATTGGCAGTGCTTGCCCCCTTCTGTCCTGGACGCTGGGAGGCAGCCACCAGGCACAAGGAAGACCTTCTCATTGTGCCATGCTCCTTTCTAAAGCCCCCCCCCCCACACACACACACGTGTTCTGAGCTGCCCTGCTCAGCAAACTTGCAAGTTTCCAACACTGTTAAGTGGGCAGCCCCTCCGGCCCACTACCTTCTGCTCGGCTAGCAGGCTCCTGGCTCCGAGCCCAGGCTGGCTGCACCTGTGACGCGCGGATTGATGAGCATCACCTGCCCGTCCAAACACCAAGGGGGCCTGGAGTGCTGATCGTGGAGGTCGGGCACGAGCAAAGGGCTATGGTCAGCTCGGACCCGAGGGGGACAGAGGGGCCTCCCTGCTACCGGCCGGAGGCCTGGCAGCCAGTGGTCTCTGTGCCAAATCTGGAGGCAGTGTCACCTTCCTAAGGACAGATCACGGCCCCAGACGTGGGGGTCTTCAGGCTGTGCCAGGCGCTGCTCACAGGCAGCACAGCCGTGATGGGGTGCACGTGCAGGGTAGGAGGGCGGCCCCAAGATTGTTGCCAAGTAGTGCACTCCACCTGCTGGATCACTTGGGGGAGGTCCGAGAACCTTCCCCCTTCCAGAACCAAGCTCAGCAGCCTCAGGTGCCCTCGGCCAGCACAGCGGCCACCCTGGGTGTGGGAGCTGTCAGCGGTGCGAGCCATGCTGGTGATAGCCGGTCTCAGGGAGGGGCCTGGGCGGCTGAGGGCCTGTCCACCAGCCCTGGTGTCTGTGCCTGTTCCGGGAGCAGTCACCGAGTGTGCTGAACGGTGCATGAAGGCTGGCACCGAACCCAGAGGCAGGTTGCTCAGGCCAGCAGCGTGTCCCTCTGGCCTTGTTCCCTGCAGCTGAGGGGCTCCTGGGCTGCCTCCTTCACCTGCTGCCTGGCCACACGCACCTGTCCCAGCACGCAGGCCCTGGAGTGACACCTGGGTGACGGTCAGGAAGGGCACCCAGGGAGGCCAGGCTCCCCTCTTCCTCCCCCACCTCCCACCTGCTGGGAGCAGAGCCCTGGAGCCTGGCAGGGCAGGGGTCCCTACCCTCCAGCGGTGCCCACCTGACACGGCCATGTGAACTGGCCCTGAGGACAGGGAAAGCGCGCTGCAGGGCTGTGGGAGCACCGATGGGGAGGCGGGCTGGCAGCCGGCCGAGTTCACTCCGTCACCCCTCCGCTGTGGGGCCTGGTAGCAGAAGAGGGTTGTGCTCACACAAGGGCAGGTGGACGCAGGGGGCTGGGCCCTCCCTGTGCAGGAGGAGGTGGCTGAGCTGCCTGAGCTCTGACTCTTTGGACAATAAGAGAAAGTGCATTACTGAACAAAGAGCGACTCAAAACCAGAAGCAGAGAATCACAACGCTTTTTCTTTCGCTAAAAGACACAGAACAAGTGGATTCCGGGTGCCAGACTGAATGAGAATGCTGGTGAGAAGCTAGCTGGGCAGGCGGAGGCCCTGGGGCGGCGAGGTCTGAGTGAGGGCGGGCGCGGGCCCACCTGCAGCCTCCATCTGGCCGCGGGGACCACAGGCCAGGGCTGCTGGGAGGGCGACCGACGGTCTGTGCAGGTGGCTGTGCTCTGGGCGGCTACTCTGCCCCTCCTGCCCCCAGACCAGCCCTCTGCCCCGGCCGGACCCCTGATCAGCCCCGGCCGACGAGCAGACGAGTCTGTGCGGTGCACCTGGAGGTGCCAGACAGGGCTGTTCCCACCGCAGCCAACACCGAGCGCCTTCCTTGCACTGGGAGGTGGGGAGGGCCCCCAGGCCGGCCCCCCAGGGCAGATTGGGGTTCCTAAGCAGTTGTGCCTGGGCTGGCCTCCCCAGTGGGTGCAGAGCAGCTCAGAGTCAGCAGCTCTTATTAAGGCAAAGAGGCATCAGTGCCCGCAGGATCCTGGGCAGGGCCCGGCCACAGCCCAGCCACAGCGGACATGCGGGGACCCCAGAGCACACGTGGGATGGCCCAGACCTCGCACCACCAGCAGCCTTCCAGTGCCCTTGGCAGATGCACGCGGTTTCACAACAGGCCAGGCCCCGCCCTCCCCCAGGCCTGTCTCAATGGCCACATCACTGTGTCAGAGGCCAGAGCCGGGCGAGGGCCCAGGAAGGAACTGTATGGGGGCAAAGGGGACCAGAGCTTCCAGTCCTGGGCAACCCAGTTCACCCAGCAGCCTGGTCAGCTGCCTCGCGTCTGGAGGGGGCCTGCCTGGTGGGAGCCCGCTGTGCCCCTGCTCGGAGGGCCGGGTCTCCGCTGCCGCAGCCGGGCACCCAGCAGAAGTCTCAGGCACTGAGGTTTACTTCCAAGGAGAACTGACTGCGGGTCCCCGTCCGCACTCACCACCCTGCACGCTCCCACAGGGACTCCCTGGAGGGAAGGAAGTGGAAACTAGTCTCTCTCACTCCCCTTTTATGCAGTTTTTATCTTTAAAAAAATAAATAAAAGTCTTCTGGGCAGGAATTACTGATAACTGTTATTACGACCAATGCCAACTTTAAAATCCCACCTGGAGGTCGGGTGAGAGCGGGAGAAGGGGTGGGCAGCAAAGTGACCTGCGGACCAAGCAGAAGGGAGGCCGCGAGCCCGTGGCCACTTGCGTTTCCACCAGACAATGGCTCCCGGGCGGGGGAGAAGTGGCCCCCACAGCAGGGTCTGCCCAGAGAACAGGCTACAGAGGCCAGCAAGAGCCCAGCCACGACCGGGGGGGCAAGAGCAAACAGCGTCCAGAGAGGACGGGGAGGCTGGCAGCAAGCACGCCCCCCTCTGCAGGCGGAGCTGTCGGGGCGCCAGTCCTCCCACCGAGAGGCGTCCGGGGCACCTGCCCCTCTGCTGGGAGGGGTTCCATCTTCCAGGAAGGCTGGTGCCGAGAGGCTTCGTGGGGGAGACCCCGGGGCAGCCCCCCGCCCTCCATGAAGAGTGGCCGCCTCCACGTCCAGCTTCAGGGCGGGCGGGGGCCCAGTCCTGCCGGCAGGGCCGAAGCCCTAGGTCCTGGGGAGGCTGCACATCTCGCAGTGGCCGGTGCCCGGCTGGTTCATGAAGGTGCAGTGCTCACAGGCCCACATGGCGGCCGCGGCGGCATGCGAGGAGCTCCCGACGGCTCCGTACTCCTGGAGGCCCGGAAGCTGCACCCCAACGGTGCCTGCAGAGGGGAGAAGCGGCTCGTCATTCTCACAGGGAGGACGTCCCACCGGCTAAGCTCGACCTCACTGCCCATCCGAGTCCACGTGGACCGTGAGCAACTGCTCCGGAGTCTGGACAGCTGAGCAGCTCACCACGCGCACTCAGCCCGAGAGCCGTGTGCCCAGCAGAGGCCCCTGTGCCCGGTGGCCGGGGCGTGTCTGCGGCCAGGCTGCTGGGGCCTCAGGAGCTGGGAGCGCTGGTCCCGGGAGCCCGAGGGGTGTCCTGGGATGAAGAGAGGGAGCACTTACTGCAGAGCTGCTCGATGGTGGCCCACTGCTCCGACTTCTTCCAGGTCTGGGCGAGCTCCTCGTTCCGGGTCCGCACGGCCTCCAGCAGCAAGCTGATGCTGTCCTGCAAAGCCAACAGGAGCTCCATGCGCGCCCGCGGTGGACGGCTCCTACCTGTCGGCTTCTCCCCCAGCATCACACACGGGAGGGGATGCGGAACCCTCACAGGCCGTCACTTCGAAACGCACTGCCACACACTCCGTGTAGGCATAAGCGCCAAACTGAGCCAGCACCCAGATGACAGGCTCCTGGGCTGAGGTGGACGGGCAGGAGTCAAGGTCCTGCGTCCACCCTCTCTCCTCAGGTTCTTTACCTTCTCAATCCCGCCTTCCAATACACACCACAGCCCAGGTCCCGGGGCCAAAGGGCAGAGAATTCAACTGCTTTATAGGAGAGACCGGGGCTCGGTCCCTGCAGAAAGTGATGTCTGGCAGTGACGCCGACGGTCCCTGCTGCCCCGCAGGAGCCCTGACGGGGAGAGCCCGGCCCGGCCCTGCACCACCCCTCCCACCGGACGGCGGCAGCTGAACCTGGGCCCGGAGCTGCACCTCTCTGGGTGTCTTGGTGCCTGGTGTGAAATGGCAGGCAAAGCCAGTAAAATACAAGAGCAGCCACAGGCCAGCCGACAGAAAAGCCTGGGCTCCTTGGGGGGCCCCTCCGCTGCATCCCACTGTTTCCTGGGGGGACGTGCTGAGTCAGCATCAGAGGCTGGAGAAACCGCCCCTTCTCTCGTGCTTCCTGGGGCCTTGGGCAGAAAGGCCACCCACACCCGGTGCCTGCGGGGGCTCCTGGCGGGACGCTGCCCGCACCAGGGCCCGCTGGCTCCGAGAGCACCTGCGCCGGGCACTCGCCCTCTCCTCCCTCCGTGTCCCACAGGCGCCAACTGCAGCTGTGCGGGGCCTGGGTGCCCGCCCACCCGCCCACCGACGGCCACGGCAGCTGGCTCGGGAGGGAAGACAGGGAAGGAGCAGCTGTGGTTCTGGAGCTGCCGGGACAGGGCTCAGCCAAGGACCGAGCTAACCGCCCTGTGTCCCTCGTGGTTCGCTCACACCAAGCAGACTGCCCCACCTAGACGCTTCTGTATGCAGACGCCGAGGGCCCAGCACACCGCCGGCTCACGGCACACTCGCTCCTCACCTGCAGAGGCATGACTTCATTGGTGACCAGGAAGAGTAGGAGGTGGAAATCCGAGATGGTGTCCAAGAACATGGCGGAGGTATTCTGCGACAGGTAGGTGGCCAAACTGTGGAAGTCCTGGACCGGAGGGCGGAAGGGAGACATGAACACACATCGTTCCAGGCCCAGAGCCCTCCCTCCTGAGGCCTCCTGAGGGCTTCCAGGCCGACAGACATCCCTCTCCCGCTGCCTGTCCACTGCCGGGACCAGGACCCTGGCCCTACACAAACAGGCAGCAGGTACTTCAAATTCGGTTTCTAAAGCCAAGAGCTTACCTGTGTTTCCCCTAACACATCTCGGTTTTCAATAGGAAATGGATTTTGTGAAATAGAAAAAGTATAAACTGGATCCTTGGGGAAAGTTGTCGTGATCTAAGGAACAGAAAGACGAACCCGCATCAGTGAACTGTGTGAACAAGGTGTGGGCGACCCTCCGGACAAAGCAGCCGGAGCCTCGAGCACTCACAGAGCCAGAGGCCTCCCTGCCCACGAGACGGGCACCACTGGGCCACCCTGAGCGGAACTCCGAACCTGACCCTGGGAAGCGCGCTGAGAACCGTTTCCAGTAGCTTCCAAGACGGCCCCGCCCCCAGGCAGCTGCTGTCTGCCGCCTCTGGGATACAACGCAGCCCCCCTGGGTCAGCCGAGGGGCGGCTTCCCTCGGACGAGCCCCCGCCCCCCCTGCTGCTCTCCGTGGCCCTGGACGACCTCAAGGGTGAACCACGGGCACAGCCCGGAGGCCGAGGAGGCCCCTCAGGAGCAGACTCTGTTCCATCTCTGGGTCCGAGGGCCTTGCAGACCAGCCCGAGGGTCGGAGAGCCGCGCGAGCCCTGAAGTCCACGGGCTGCTCCAGAGCCAGGTGCGTCAGGGCGGGAAGGGAATCGGGGCCTGAGACGGGGCACAGCTCCCTGTTGTCCCCCCAGAACAGCTGGAGTCAAGAGCCTGTGTCCAAAGGGAGCCGCGCCCTCGTTCGGCCCAGACGTGCTCTGGTGATGACGAGGGCACGTGAGACCCAGCGGTGGTGCCCACGGGAGCCGCGTGGCCGTGCCTGCCTGCCCCTTCCGGTGGCCATAGCGTTCCCTCCGCAGTTCAGCACCAGCGGCAGCAGCCTGTGGGCCAGACGCAGGCAGCTCTTCTGGGTCCTCGGGCTGTTTCTAAAAGGTCAGGAGGGGGCAGCTGTGCCTCGCTGACCAGACGGGCGGGTCACGGCGGAGGGCGTGGACCCGAGCCACTGGCCCGTCCCAGCGCTGTGGCTTGTGGGCCACACAACCTCAGCCTCTCTGCTCATCTGCAAGATGAGGCTGACCCGGCGCCTGCACCTAAGACTCGTCAAGCCCTCAGGATGGCCACACACACACACACACACACACACACACACACACACACACGGGACTCAGTTTTAGCCGCTGTCACGGTTCGAAAGACGATGGCAGGGCGGCCCATGCTGCCGAGACAAAGCCCGTGGACAGCTCGGTCCCTCCCTTTGGGAAGCAGAGCACCTGCTAGTGAGAGGGGAGCGAAGGGAAGTGCTTGTTCGACGTGCACTTGCCCTGGAGAGCCCAGGACTAAGCAGGGTGCCCGGGGGCGGGCACAGGCCCCAGGCACCGGGTCCTCTGCTTCAACCCTCTCCCTCCCGGCCCTTCTCGGGGCCGACTGGCCGATGCGTGGGCCCCTCCAACAACCTCCACAGGAGCCTGAAACATCGGCCCAGTCACAAGGTTTCAGACACCAGATAGCCCTCGTCAGGCCGGGACCTGGGGGCGAGGAGCTAGTACTTGTCTGGCACCTGCTGCCCGGGAACTTCTTCCACAGGAACTGGGGTGTCACAGGGACCGTGCTCCCTCCTCTACCAAACACAACCGGAACCATGCGCGAGGCAAGAACTCAGGGCAGGTGGGCAGGTGGGCGGCCTCTGGGGGAGACCTCAGGAAGCTGCTTCACAGCGCCGACTGCGCCTGAGAGTGTACCCGCGATCTGTCTGCCTCTGCGTCACACCAGGCGGTCTGAACCCAGACGCCTGCGGCCTGAGGAATCGCTATGTTCTTGGGAGCTGTTGACTGGATGCAGCACCGACGGGCGAGCTCCTGGGCCCGCCCTCCAATGCCAGGCTGGCCGCACATGCCGTCCCAAGCCCAGCACAGCCCCACAGGTCCCAGCAGTCAGAGCATGCCTGCTGCTGTCGGGCTATCGTCAGGTAAGTCACCGCCTTGGTCTGTGGCCTCATCTGTGACCAGAGCCTGAGGCCAGAGCAGAGATGAGACCCTGGGCAGATGCACGGGAACAGGTGCCCCCTCGGCTCCTGGAGCTCCACCCAGGAAACCCCACTGCCCCCACTCGAGGCCATGACGGCTGGTCCCTGAGGACCGGCCGTGGCAGCAGCTGTGACCAGGGCAGCACCTGCACCCGCCACGCGTGGACCGGTTGGTGGTCCTTTGTTGCACTTCAGTTCGGGAGAAGTTAACACCTAATTGTTTTTAAGGGGAAAAAACTAAAAGAAAAAGCCCTTAAAACTGAGGGCTCCTCAGGGAAGCCAGGAGCCCTCCCGGGCCTTGGCCTGCGCCAGCCACTCTCCCCCCGCAGCCCTGGCTCCAGCGCGCTCCTGGGTCCTGGGGCACTCACTTACATCTATGATCAGATACTCCACGGGCAGCGGGCGGGCCAGCTGGGTGATCTCGTTGCCAAACTTGTCTATGTCCTGAAAGGGAAACAATGGTGAGTGGAGGTTTGCTGACCAGCGACCTTTCTCCCCTCGAGAGCTGTCTCCCCTGGTAAATGGTGACAGTTCTTGCTGAGGTGTGTGAAAAGCAGGAAGGAAAGTGAGCCTTTTCCTGCAGGGCCCGCCTTCCATCCCTAGGAGCTCTTTGTGCCGCCTCCACGGGAACTCGCTGGGCAGAAGGACTCCCCAGAGCCCGCCCCCACGGCCGCCTCTCCTCCACAAGCTCCCTCAAGGGCTGAGTGCTCCGTCTCCACGCTCTCACACCTCAGAAACCCCACCTGATGGAACTGAATACTCACACGTTTCTAAGAAAATGCGCACACGAGCCACATGCACACAAGGACACAGACACGGAAACCCACCGCCAATCTGTCAAAGTCCACACAGTTTTGCTTTGTCAGATGCGGAACATAAAGTTTAATTATGGGGGAAACGGCCAGCATATGGTCATTAATCATAAAATGACAATTAAACCTGATTTATGTCAAACATGCTGTGTTCAAACAGGGCCCTGGAAATAAACTCCCGAGACTGATGCTTCTCATTAGAGATTCTGCAGGGGGGCCACCACTTCGCATTATGTAATCACTCACGGAGTCGTATCAGTTAGACACCCGTACTTCCCAACGACGGGGTCTGGCGTAAAAGTTTCTCTTTCTTAAAGCTCTTGGACCCACCTGGGTGCGAGCACGGCCACCCTCCCAGGACGCAGAGCCCTCGGTCAGACCAAGCCCGCTGCCCCCTCCGGCCTCGCTCCTTTTGTTTAGAAACTGAAATTCCTGCTGCAACTCATCTCGCCTGTATCCACACCTTCCTCACCTCTGGTCACAACCGACAGAGCTGCCAACAAGCACTTGTCCCCCCAGCTCCACCTGCCCAGCTCCCTACCGGGGGCATCGGCCCCGTCATAGGACACCTTCCTAGAGACCACACACAGCTGTCTGTCTGTCTGTCTGTCTGCGCCCCGTGAATGACTCTCCCCTCGGCTGGAGGGGACGGAGGGAGTGCCCTGCGCTGGTTTCCTCGGGGGTCAAGCTGGCCCAGCTCACCGGCAGCCAGAGGTGGGAGCCTGCTGAGGGCCCCGGGGGCCCGGGAAGCGGCAGTTTTTCGATGAAGGAGACGAGGAGGCAGGAGTCAAATCCAATCCAACTGAACCACCGTTTCCAACAATGCACGCTCGCCCTACAAGCCCTAACCTGCAGCGACTCACACGTAAGCGCCCATCGGAACTCATCTTCACACTGAATGAAGCTCCGACCGCAGAAGCAGTCCCAGCACCTGCTCGCTGTGAGCCCTCCCGGGGCTCTTGTTAAAGCCGCTCTCTCTGTCTTGCTGTTCTCTCTCAAATTTCACTACCCAGCCACACCTCTCTGCTCCCCCAGAAGATAGAGGTGCTGCAGGCCCCTCTTCCTGGGGGAAGAGCAGGCAACGTCCCCCCCACGCCTTCCCTCAGTGGTTTTGCCGGGGCCGAACCCCCCCCCCCCATCTCACAGGCAGTCACTTCCACAGCGTCAGCAATGGCAGTGCAGGAGCTGGAGGAGAGCCTTCATTCTACGTTAGGCAGCTGCCAAAGTGTCAGCAGTTTTAGCTCCTCCTTGAGCAAGACACTAAGTCAAAGACCGTGGTCCCTCCTGCCTCCCTCCCGCCACGGCCACATCTGGACCCAGCGCACCAGCACGGAGACAGCGGAGAGGCCCAGGGCCCCCGCCTGCGTGAGCGTTTAGGGCGCCGGGCCTGGTGCTGGGACAGCAGCAAACCCCGCCCATTGGGGCACCACCTGCTCTGGAAAGGCGGGTGAAACCCTGAATGCACTGCTTTTCCCTAAGAACCGCCAAGAGGCAGCACACGGCATGAGCAGTGGGAAGTTCTCGCCAGGGCTCCTCAGACCAACGCTGCAGCACGGCCGCTCACAAGCGGCGTTAAACCTGACCCCGCGCCCCAGGACAGTGGCTTCCACGCCCGCCTTCAGTCTCCACCCTCCGGGGCTACAAACACGCAGCTCACAGCCCACGGGAACAGCGCGAGACCAAGGCAGGAGCACAGGCCTGTGCCACGTGCCAGCAGCACACAGCGCGACCCGGGAGAGCACCCTGCCCACCTGGCAGAATTCACCACCACCACAGCCACCTCAGGGTAACGACGAAATCCCGAAAGCACGTCCTGGACGGCGAAACAGGACAGGCGCATGGGCTCTGGGTGCTGCCCCGGAAGCCTGGCCGCACGAGGACGAGCGGGGGGTGGGGGGTACGGGGTGCGGTCCTGGAAACCCCAACAGGACCCTCATGGGAATTAAGGGGCAGAAACAGCAAAGGTGCTCGATACAAAAGTGTACCAGCTTCCAGCAGCAGCAGTTTGGGAACTTGCTTTTAGAAGGGGTTCTTTAGAACACGTGGGAGTTACAATACGTACATGTGGACCCCACAAGACAGGGCTGTGCAGTGTAACGAAGGTTACTACCCAGCCGACCTCAAGATCGGGAGATGACCTGGGTCACCTGGACGCCCAGTGGAACGACAGGAGCCCCTCCAGGCCATGCTGGCCTGAGACAGATGCTCCTGCGGGCCAGGCTCCGCCCGGGGGGAACCGGGAGCCGGCGCTCCCACCTCGGCTGTGGCCGGGACGGCCTGGAGCAGGTGCCCGGAGCAGTCGGGGGGTCACACGTGTTGTGTGTCACCACCACCCGCTGCGGCCGTGTCAGGGCAGCAACAGAAATTAACACCAGGGCCCCAAACGACAGCATCCACCCACAGACCCGGCAGCTCAACAAACCCAGACAGGACACGCGTGCCAGGGCCCGGGCACATCCCGATCAGACCACACAACCCTGACACGGGAGGACGGCTCGGCAGCGGGAAGAGCCGCGCTATGGACAGAGGGACCCGCGAGGGTGACAGCGACCTCCTGGGGAAACCTGTGCGTCAGGTGACTGTGGCGCACGCCTTCAGCCCTGTCTACCCAGTGAAACAGCCTTGAAAAATGAAGACAAAGTACTTCCAGACATAAAGGCGGCCCCGCTCTCCGAGAAAGACAAAGTCCTGCGGCCGCAGGCGGTGCCAGGTGAGCCCTAGGCGGCCCGGAGTGGGGGCAGGCAGGGACCTCGGTCACGACCAGGGACAAGTCCGAGCTGAGCATGAGATGGGGTCTCTGGTCCACCAGGAAGCACAGGACTCGTCATGGTCGACGCGGACAGCGCTTCTCAACAAGAACAGTTTTTACAGCTTTCACGAGAAACCAAGACTTAGAAGGGACAGTCACTTGTCTAAAGCGTCAGCGGGAACCTCGGCAGCTTCAGGAGGGCCCGTCACTGACATCAGCTCCGTCTTTACTCCTGGGGAGCCCTGACACGCACGTCTCCTTGTTTTTAGAGACCGAGCTTGTTGTGTTGCACGGTTTGATTTGGTGTCTAAACGCCAGATGCAGCGAAGCCACGTCCACTTCCGGTTACAGGCCCTACCGAGCCCCGGAACGCCTTCATCCACAGCTGAGACTAAACCACTGCAGCTGACCAATGGCCCAGGTGGCCAGAAAGCACCAGAACCAGGCGGGGCCCAGGCAGGCCAGGGTCCACACGGCCTCCGTCCACTGGAAGCCCACCGTGTGTTTACCTTATAAAACACATCAGGCACGTACTGCTCACTGCTGGACTCCTTGACGTAGCCGAGCTCGGGCGCGTCCTTGCAGGGCAGCAGGCACTCGTCCCGCACCAGCGCCATGCACTGGTTGGACACCTGGTACCCCTCAAAGTGGACCTGGTTGTCCGGACCGCCTGCAAGAGAGACCTTCGTGAGCATCCACAGGACATGCAGACAAGCCCGCATCTGCTCCTCTTCAGACCAGCAGAGCAGACAAGCCGACAGGAGCCTGTTGTAGCTAAGATTTCAAACACATCCAACAGCATCTTTCCGAGTGGCTTGAGCACCAGGCCGTGAACACAGGGCAGGGAGCCGCCACAGCAGCACCTCAAGCAGCCCCACCCAGGGCACCCTCTCTCAGAATCCGGGAAACAAGACGGTAAACATTCTCCAATATCCGCCCAAACTCAGCTCAGAGTCAAGTCCTGGGCTACTGGTTTGGAGCCTGCCTGCCAGCAAGCTTCGTTCCAGTGAGGGGGACGCATGTGGAGGCAGGAGGTGGGAGTGGGCGAGAGGAGCAGGACAGAGCCATGGCAGTGGGAGCCACGACAGCACCTGCATCACCCCCCGCAGCCTCTGCCTTGGAGAAACCTGCCTGGCCACCGACGCTGCAGCGTGGCCGCCCAGGGCGCCGCTCTCCCTGCACCTGCATGGCCCCACACGTCACTTTATGTCCCTCGATCCCCATCCCTAAACCTCCAGTGAAAGTTACAGTGACGGCTGAGGCCGAGTGTCAGCTGCTGAGTGGGGTGAGGGGCCAGGGAGACCAAGAGGAGCCCGTCATCCTGAAAACATGCCTGTGGCCACCGAGTCACTCCCTACAGAAACAGTAATTAAAGGGGCAGGTTGCCCCGAGCCGGTGGGAGCCGAAAACAGCAGATGGGGGGAGGTGTCTGAAAATCTGGAAGGTGCTGTTGCTCAGCAGTGGGGAAGGGCTAGCGGCTGCAGCCAAATGTCCTAAAAGACGGCAGACAGTGCCGAGTTCAGGCGAGTCCCACACAACCAACAGCTATTCACAGCCAAGGGCCTTGAGTGGACCCGCACACTCAGGTGGATAAAAGCCATTTTGTTGTTAGCCCTCACCCGAGGATATTTTTCCATTGATTTTTAGAGAAGGTTGAAGGGAGGGGGAAAGAGGGGGAGAGGGAGAGGGAGAGAGAGAGAGAGACATCGATGTGAGAGAGACACATCAATTAGTTGCCTCCCCGACGGGCCCTGACCAGGGCCCAGGGATTGATCCTGCAACTGAGGTATGTGCCCTTGACAGAATCGAACCCGGGACCCTTCAGTCCGCGGGCCGACGCTCTATCCACTGAGCCACACCAGCCAGGTGGCACCCCCGTTTTGATGACGGGATTCAGGTCGAGAGGGTCTCTGTGTAGCTGCAGAAGCAAGCATGCAGCCTCCATCCAGGACAAGGTCCCTGGAGGACGACGTGTGACCTGAGGGAGGGTCCCTCTCAGCTCAGAGCTTCACACAGTCACTTCGCACATTGTAAGTGAAGGACGCCAAGTGAACAAGCGACGTTCACAACGAAATGGTCTTGACGATACCTGTGGCCACGGCGGTAACGAACTTGGACCCGAAGTGCCCGTCCGGGGAGAGCCGGCACATGTTGGGGTGCTTGTTCTGGAAGTCCCCCGCGGTGATGCACTCCTCTGCGCTCAGGTAGTAGGTGTCCTGAGGAGAGAGCACGTCATGGGAGCCTCCACACCCCAGGAGACACTGCGGCCTGAACTGCAGCTTGTCGGGAACTGGGGCGAAACCAACACCCACGACCTCCTATGAACCAGCACAACCAGCCGCCCCAGCCGAGAGCCCCTCACCTTGTTCCGACTGTATCGGACGGTGCCCTTGCGGGTGTCTTCCGAGACGAGGTCTGTGAATATCCAGCCGACCTGCGGACCGCGGACAGAGCCTGAGCCTCTCCCCCAGCAGCCAGGCCACACCTGGGCCCCAACCTGCTCAGCTCAAGGCTTCTGGTGCAAACAAGCCAAACTCACTGACCCGCCAGCCAAGTTCACGCCCAGCCCTGTGCCAGGTGCAGGGACCCCACGGTCAACAAAAGAACAGACTGTCCATGGAAACGGCACCTGCGCCGCCGAGAGGAAGCACACGGCGCGTGTCCAGGTGCTGGTAAGAGCCCAGGCCTGGAGAGGGCAGCACAGGGGCAGCACCTCGGGGACTGCGGCTGAAGGGAGCACCTGAGGTGTGCGCAGCAGGGCAGGAGGACGCGGCCTGGCAGGAGGACGGGGTCCCCCCATGAAGCAGTCCCCAAGAAGTGTGGCTGGCAGATTTCAGTGTCACAGCCCTGCGCTGGGGTCGTACATTCTATGCTCAGGGACATGCTCGCATTGAGCGCTGAATCAGAGAAACATAAAAGCGATCGGCGCCCAGTCAACACAGCGAGGCTTCACAGCGGCTGCCTGCACCGACGGTGTACTGCTGGCGCGAGCAGCTGAGGGCTCCGTCCGGCCTGGGCCTGGCCACACTCCCTCCCGATGAACCTACAGAGCCCGGCTCCACGGTACCTTCCTCAGGCCGAGTTTGGCAGCGATTTCATCCACCACCTCGGCTTTTGGGTCTTCAAGAAGCTCCAAGCTGTTCTGTGTCCCAATCTGTCGGGCATTGAAGGGGGAGAGGGTTCAGAGGATGGCTCAGAAGAGCGCGGGCCCCCAGCTCCACAGTCACAAGGAGCGCTGGGCGCCCCTGGCCTAGAGGAGGGTGACAGCAGCGGAGAGAACGCAAGGCCGCCGGAGAACACACACAGCCCAAGCCGCTTCCGCGCGTCCCTCGGCTGCATGTGCTTCTAGTCAAGACTCAGAACACGGAGACCCGATGCCGCAGCTGAGCCGCCAGCGTGGGCTGTCGGGGCTCAGGAGGGCGCTCCACGGGTTAAGGTCCTTGTGGGGAAGAGGCTAGTTTCCAAGCGCTCCTGATAAACAGGTTCACTCTGGCTGGCTCCCGCCCAGCCTGCTGGCCCGGCCCCAGCTGCCTGCAGGAGGCGATGCTTGGCTGGCCTTGAACCCGCCCTGGAAGGCAGCTGTGGGTCAGCAGTAAGAAGTGTTGTGCTGAGCAGAGGCACAGGCCGCAGAGCCAGGACAGCGCGCAAGCCCAGCCCGAGCTCCCTGCCGGCACCTGCCCACCAGCCACACCTGGAGAGCCACAGAGCCGCCTGCTGCTGGCATCCCCATCTGGGACCATTAATCCTTCAGAACAGAGACCAAGTCACACTCAGGACAAACCTGAGGACCCTGCTCCCACCACGTGCAGCATGAGCTTCAACGCCTAACGAGCTGGAGGTGCAGGGTCAGCGGGCACCTCCAGGACCCCAGGGGGCTGAGGATGCTGGGAGCAGTCTGGGCGCCAGAGGGTTCTGTCCCGATCCCTTGCTCAGTCTCACTCTAACGGAATGGAACGTGGGGATCCTCCGCAATAAGACTCCCTCACACAGAGCCGAGCCCAGTGCCCCAGGGGGGGGGCGGGGGGGGGGTGACACCAGGCTCTTCTAGAGGGGTCTCTGCTGCCACCTAGTCTCCTCGTCAGGGAAGCACACAAAGGCGTGGCCACGCACCTCATGGCAGCTCTCAGTAAACCCTGCCAATGCCAACAGGAGGGAGGGAGACTGCACGCAAACCTACTCACAGGCACAGGCAGAGCCAGGGAGGCACTGGCACTGTGGGCAGCCCAGGCCTGCACACCAGCCACGGCCACGCGCCTGCGTCAACCCTGGTTCAGGCAGAAAGGAGGCGGTCCTGGCGCGCTCCCCAGGGCAGGTGTGCCCAGTGCGAACAGACCCACAGGACTGAAGGCTGGGGACAGTGAGCGCCCGTGTGTGTCTGCTTACATTAAAACAGTCAGACTTCGGCAGCCTAGACTAGAAACTGTTACAGGTGGCACTACCTGCAGGGGAGGGAGGGCACAGAAGAAAATGCCTTGTTTGCAGGTCTGACGTTAGAAATGTGCAATTTCCCCCCAAATATACAGCAAAGTCACCAGAACGTTACACAGCGCACCGTGTGCCAGCACCCAGCTCAGCTGCCAATGTCTGCTGTGCTCCACCATCCCGCGCCCTAGCCCCCCCCCGTCCATCTTATTTCTGTCACAGCTCATGACCCAGTGCCGACACAAGTACACTGCCCCGTGTCAGCGGGCACTGCTCCCTGGAACTCATGTCCACGATATGGAAAAGCAACCCTTCAGCACTCAAACTAGAACACAGCCGATGAGCATGAGCCATACTGACTGGTAGCATCGCCGTATGGAAGGATCTTCCCAGTAACTTTACTTTTCTTTTTTAATTTTAATTATTACTTATTTTTTAAACCTCCTCCAAAGACATGCTTACTGACTTTAGAGGGGGAAGGGAGACAACCATGTGAGAGAGAAACACCAATCAGTTTCCTTCCCACACCCACCTCACCAGGGATCAAACCGCAACCTCGGTATGTGGCCTGACAGGGAATCAAACCTTTCGGTGTCTGGACGACACTCCAACGAACTCAGCCACACCGGCCAGGGCCCAAGTAACTTCAAAGCAGAGTGACAGCCCCGGCCGGTGTGGCTCAGTTTGCTGGGCATCATCCCCTGCACCAACAGATTGCTAGTTCGATTCCTGGTCAGGGCACATGCCTGGATTGAGGGCTCCATCCCCAACAGGGGCATGCAGGAGGCACCAATTGAGGTTTCTCTCTCACATCGATATTTTCGCTCTCCAAAAATCAAAACCTTAAAAAACTAACACACGTAGTCACAGGGGTACCCTAGGGACCCTCCCCGCCCACCAAAAAAGCCTGATCCTGTTTCCAGTCCACACCAGCGGCCATGCCGGGGCCGTGTTCTGAGCCGTGTGTGTGGGACCGGGGTGAAGACCGCGTGACTCTGTTTCCGCTGTGCCCGGAAGAGCTCCGCCAGGGGAGGACACACGGGGGTAAGAGGAGAGGGACGGACTGCGGACACTTTGGGCGCAGCTGATGAGTGGACTGCAGCTGGCAGGTGGGACACGAATACGGTGTCGATGTCCAATTTACTTATGTTGACAAACGTACTTGTCACGGAAGAGAATGTGCTGACACTCTTATGTCCATCAGGGGAAACACACACTGAAGTGTTTAGGAGCCACGATCTTCCTCCCCAATAATTCAGAAAGTATCGCGTGTGTATGTGTGTGTGTGTGTGTGTATGTGAGTGTGTGTGTGTGAGTGTGTGAGAGTGTTTGTGCGCGCGTGTGCGTGTGTGTGTATGTGAGTGTGTGTGTGTGCGTGTGTGTGTGCGCGTGTGAGTGTGTGTGTGTGAGTGTGTGTGTGCGCGTGCACGCAGAAACAGACACAGGGCAAAGGAGCTGCCATCTGAGCCCACACAGCCTCAGAGGAAACCCAGACCCACCTGAGGAGGCTCGTAAATGGCGGCCACCTCGGCCCGGATGCCCAGGGGAATGTCCTTGTGCTCCGTGTACCGCCCGTACAAGTACCCAAAGTGCTGGTTCCCCGTCTTCCTCCAGAAGTCCAGGAAGCGGTCAGCAACCGTGTGATTCTCAAACATGATATTGTCCACATGTCTGTATTTCTGTAGAGTTAACAACATGGGGCTAAGTAAAGACATCCATAAGAAATAATAAATTAAATTTATTGGGGTGACAATGATTAACAAAATTACATAGGTAAAAATAAATAGCTTTTACCTGGCTCCACACACACACACACACACACACGCTTTAGAACAGCGGCCGCCAACCTTTCGGACCTCATGGACCCCTGGCTGGCAACCGCTGCTTTAGAATGTGCTCTGCCCTTAGGACCACTGCAGATTGTAGTCCAGTGGTTCTCAACCTTCTGGCCCTTTAATACAGTTCCTCACGTTGTGACCCAACCATAACATTATTTTCGTTGCTACTTCATAACTGTCATGTTGCTACTGTTATGAATAGTCATGCAAATATCTGATATGCAGGATGGTCTTAGGTGACCCCTGTGTAAGGGTCGTTAGACGGCCAAAGGGGTCCCGACCCACAGGTTGAGAACCGCTGTTCTAGTGGGTACGTGGGGGAGAGGGGTTCCTACATAAGTTAATTCAAATGAACCTTACTGGGATTTCACCTGAAAGGGAGGTGTTCAAAGTCTCTAGAGCAGCGGTTCTCAACCTGTGGGTCGAGACCATCGGAAAACACATATAGCATGTCAGATATTTACATTACGATTCATAACAGTAGCAACATGACAGTTATGAAGTAGCAACGAAAATAATTTTATGGTTGGGTCACAACATGAGGAACTGTATTAAAGGGTTGCGGCATTAGGAAGGTTGAGAACCGCTGCTCTAGAGGAAAGAGTAGTTCTCAAAAAGAAAGAGAACGAGAAGAGAGCAGGAAGGAGAGAAGGAGAAGGAGGAGGAGGAGGAGGAGGAGGAGGAGGAGGAACGGTTTCCAGACGGCGGGGGTTCCCTGAGGAGCAAGTGCAGCCGCAGCGGCAGGGAACACGGTGGGCTGTTCTTGGGGGCAGGCAGGGCCCCAGTGGCAAAGGCCAGAAGAACCCCAGTTTTCCTGGTTCTTTCCCTCCTGCTTCAGCCCCGCTGCCCCGAGCCCCGGGCAGGCGCCCCGAGCTGGTCCAGGACACGCTTCCCGAGGCTCCAGAGACGCGAGGTCTCACGAGGCCGAGCTACAAGCACGGAGGTCGGCACAGCCACGGGGAAGTTTTGCCTCCACACAAGCTGACAAACAGGAAACTGACGCCCCCCCTGCTGGCACGAGCTTCAGGGTGCGATTCCACCGGGGGCCCTCCTCGGCCAGCACCACTGGGATCTGCTGCGTGTGACACCCCACGAGCGGCAGCTCCCCTCCAGGGCAGTGTCCACCCTCAGCCCCGGAGCCCGCCCCGCGCTGTCACTCACCTGTCGGTTGAGCGTGATGGCGCTGGGCTGGCACTTGGTGCAGATCCCGTTGGGCCACGGGAGGTGTCCCTCACACCCCGATTTAATCTTGCAGCTGATGTTCTCCAGCCTGAACAAGAGCCAACGTCATCAGACGTGACAACAGGAAACGCTCGCGGAGACTGGCAACAACACTCAAATACCATCCACTCTGAACAGTTCCGCGGGGCGGGGCGGGGCGGGGCGGGGCGGGGCGAGGAGGAGCAGCAGGGAGAGGGGCGGCCGCTCCTGTGCACTGGACTCCAGGCCCGCCTCGCTGTTCCCACGTAAACCCTTTGATTGTCCCCGTCCTGCTCTAACTTCCACGATGGTTGTCAAGAACACTGGTGAGCCCTGGCCGGCGCGGCTCAGCTGGCGGAGCGTCATCCCCTGCACAGAAAGGTTCAGGGCTCGATCCCTAGTGAGGGGCGTGCAGGAGGCAGCCAATCAATGATTCTCTCATCACTGATGTTTCTATTTCTCTTTCCCTCTCCCTTCCTCTCTGAAATCAATAAAAATTTTTTAAAAGATTAATAAAAAATATATTTTTTAAAAGAATACTATTGAATATCTATTGATCTAACCCAGCCGTGGGCAAACTACGGCCCGCGGGCCGGATCCGGCCCGTTTGAAATGAATAAAACTAAAAAAAAAAAGACCGTAACCTTTTATGTAATGATGTTTACTTTGAATTTATATTAGTTCACACAAACACTCCATCCATGCTTTTGTTCCGGCCCTCCGGTCCAGTTCAAGAACCCATTGTGGCCCTCGAGTCAAAAAGTTTGCCCACCCCTGGTCTAACCTGTATCCCTGAAGGGAAATGCAGTGCTTTTTAAGTTTCGTTAATTTATCAGCGACATTCACAGGGTGAGACACATACCTAGAGGTGTGTAAAAATTGCTTTTTCTCAGGAAAAACTGATTAGGATACACAACAAAGACATCTTCACTCTGCTTTTGGCCAAAACAAAAACTGTGGCCACAAGCCTGCCAGCGAGGAAGCACGGGCCCTGCTCAGAACATCGGGGCGAACCCTCTGCCAGTGTCCTGCCCACAAAATGGCCCCAACACTCGGCCTCATCTCACAGGCCCCCGGCCTCCGCTCGGAGGGCGTGTGGAGCGCTCGGCGGTCGCAGGTTGGTGACAGGTACAAATGTGCCCCCGGATCCCAAGGTCCTGGACCCAGAGGGAAGAAAGGCTGACAAATTCATGCCCCTGGTCCAGAAACTTCCATAGCTTATCCCACTGACAGGCGAGAATGGGTGTCTGGTGGGATTTTTTTCTCCCGGCCAAACATTTTTAAAAGTCATTTTCAGATGTCAGCGGCTGTCAGAGCACAACGACCATCAGGCCCCACGATGTGCTGACTCGGGCGGGAGGGAGAAATCACGGCAATGTGGCCGACAGAAGGCTCACACAGGCAAGGACCTGACATGGCTGAAAAGACATCAAAATGGTCTGTCTCCGGCCACCATCACGGCCTGCACTCACGGGAAGAGCCGCCCGCTGCCGCCGCCCGTGCCAGCGCCACTGCTCCAGACCCACAGGGCTGCTACACACCAGGCTCCGGGCGGGGGGCTGACGGAGGTGGTCCAACGTGACCACGGGGTGGTTCTGTTTGTCCAGAAAGCAGAGCAAAACTCAGACGCCAGCCACAACTGGCCACCATCACGCCTCATCTCATCCACCTTCAGCACCAAGTGGCCAGGGCACTGCCTACCCGGGGAAGTTTGGGAAGTCCCTGGGGGCCTCCTCAGTGGCATCGCCAGCCTGGCATCTGCCCCACTCCAGGCTCCGGGCATCAGTTTCCACCGGTTTCTTTTCTACAATCAGGCAAACCCACGAGTCCAAGTGCTTCGGGCCCAGATGCCATCTTTGCTTTTCTTATTGATCTGCCCTGTGGCTTCAGCCACCACCTACCAACACACAGCAAACTGTGCCGCCCGCCCGCAGGTCACTTACTTGTCAGCGCCCCCGGTCAGCTTCCGGATGTAGGCGTGGAAGGACATGTGCTTCACGGGCGGCTCGAGGTGGTTTAGGTAGTCCTCGTCGAATGGCTGCCGAGACACAGAGCGGTCACACACCTGCGGTCCCACCTGCTGGGGCTGCAGGCTGGCGCGGGCGGATCAGTGCGGCAGAAAGGGCCAGGCCCACGGCCAAGGGGGGCTGGGGCTGGCTCTCTCTACCACTCTAGGTCAGAACCCACCTTTTGTTTGGGTGCCTATCTTTTCAAGATGGAAATGGAAATGGATCTCCATTAAATATAAAACACCCTAAGTCAAATAAGATTGGGAAAATTTTTCCCCAAAAAGTCACAAGAAGCCTCGTGGCGATGGGGCTGGCTCTGCCGTAACTCAGCCTAGGCGGTTGCCGTCAGCATTATCACGGCAACTCTCACTCTCACCAGACAGATCAGCAGGCGTGGGACTCAGGGCGAAGCAAATCTAAAAGACGAGGAGCACAGAAGTGCCTGGCGCAGCTGAGTGTCAGGGTTAAAGGATGGCCCAGGAGCCCCGGCAAGCACGGCCCTTCATCACAGCAACACAAACGCTGAGCCATCCACAAAGCACCCAGAAGGCCGCCGCCATAAATAAGGGCTCGCCTCTGTGCCTCTGTGCCTCTGTGCGGCGGGCCCTGGAGGGACGACGAGCCCCTCTAACCCCGAGGGCAGTGCAGGGAGAGCCTAAAGGCCGGGGAAGCAGGGACTGCTCCAGACTCACCTCTAGAGGAACACAGTGCACGCACTTCCCCAGCGGCCCGTGGCGGCACCTGAGAAGAGCGAGGGGCAAAGAAGCACAGTGGTTAGCACGCCTGTTCCCTCCTGCGCCTCCCGGCGCTGCTGACACTCACAAAAATCACAGGGAATGGGTTTAAAGTCCTTTAAGTAAATAACAATCTTAAGCAAATACTAGAAAGGGGTCCATGGATACGGCAGAACCCCGACAGAGGTAGGTAAACAACTCTAGTTTGGAAAAAGCCCATAAAGGATGCCTGGCTCGGGTGCAGTCACTTCGGGCAGAGAAACCTCGGAGCTGTGTGCACAAGCCACAGTGGACATGCACCCGGGCACGAGGAGGACGGGCTGGTTGAAAGCCCAGTGGTCCCTTCAGAGACAATGGAAGGAAGGGAGGGAGAGGGGAAGGGAGAGAGAGAAACATCGATGTGTCACATCGATTGCTTGGGCCTGTCCGCCCCAGGCAGGGTGCCCCTGAAAGCTAAATAGAGGTTTCCACTCTCAAAGGAGACAGAACCCTCCTCTCCGGTCTCTCCCGCTGCAGCTTGGGGAGGTCAGCAGCAGGGTTTCTGCAATGGCGCTTCCCTCCCCACTGACTGGTGCCGGCTGGCGCTCTGAGCGCTGAGCCACCGGCCAGAGCGCAGTCAGAGCCCTTTCCAAATGGGGGCGCGCTCTTAGGTGCCGCGAGCTCGACATTTCTGAGCAGAGAGGGCTGGTCTCCTACAGGCAGGCTCTATGGCTAGACCAGAGGTCAACGTGCCCACGCGGCTCATGAAGCCTCAAGGCACCGACGGGGAGCGGGCAGCGCCGCCAGGAGGAAAGGCCGTGGAAGAGGCTCTGTGCCGACAGCAGCAGGGCACCGCTCGGGCTCTTGGATCCGAGACCGACAAGCCGCCAAGGCAGCGTCTGGGGCCCCAGAGTCTGGGTGTTGGCACCTCCACGCGCAGGGAGGATGCAGTTAGCAAGACTCCGCTGCAGGCAGGCACCTTCCCTCAGGCAGCTCTGCTCCCCGAGCGCAGACTCAGGTGTTTCTAACTGCTTTCCTTAAAAGGAATTGAAAAATCTAAACGAAAGCACACGTCACAGGCATTTATATGGTCCCAGGAGAAAAGCGAACATTCGAAGGGGCACTGTCTTCAGCAAACAAGGTGTTCACTGAAGAACAGAAGCAAGTCCGTGCGTGTGATGCTGGAGCGGCTCCACCTTCACTACACGAGGTGGCAGGGACGAGCCCCCTGCAGGCGCGCGCCCAGGTGTCACCCTCCTCCCCCCCTGCACGGAGCACTCAGGTCTCTCTGGGCACATCAGGGTCAACCTGGGTTGGTTCTTCCTCGGACGCTCGCTACCAGCACTCACAGCTGCGGGTCGCGGCTCCGGTAGATCTTCCCGTCCTGCCGGCTCAGGTACTGGTCGATCTCGTCCTCCACCACGTTGGGAGCCCCAAGAGCCTTCAACGCCACCGTGGTGGACGTCTCCATTTCCGACGAGGGTCCGGCCAGGCTCGAGGGAAACAGGAACAACAAATCGCCATGCCTGTTCAACGACAAACAGTCCAGGCCCATCTTCCTTTGGCACCTGAGCTGCACAGACACCATCTGGATGGGAGGGTCTGACCTCTGCCAAAGCCCAGGCCGACCAGGCTGAAAGCTCAACACGAGGCGGCCACTCTCAGCAGAGACCAGACGGCTCTTCTCCCGCCTCCCCTCTGCTTCCAGCTTAGAAAGAGCAGCAGCAGGGTCTCTGCAACGGTGCTTCCTGCCACCTGCATGCGAGCACTGATGACACACGTCCACGTGCCTCTCTAGCTTCACACAGAGGGACACCCGGCTGCCCCGGGGACTCGGGTTAGGGCCACCCTCACACACGATGGCTCTGACCCTCAGTTTCCAGCTGCGGACTGAAAATACTGTGTTTACTGGGAAGTATCTACGTAGGAGTGGGCCTGCGCAGCTCAGACCCGCATGGGTCAAGGGCCAGCTGGAGTCACAACACAGACTGGGGGGCAGGCAGCTTCTCCCGCCACCTCATTCTCTGCTTGGCCCCCACTTCCCTTCATTCGCTCCTTAGCCCCCTATTCAGCCCCCCCCCCCCCATCCTATCTGCTTTGGACACACCCTTCCATTTCTTTCTCCTTGTTCCTGCACACGCGCGGGCACGCACACACGTCACTGCTGGATGAAAACGAGTCTCAAAGACATACTGTCTGCATTTGCTTTTTTTAAAAAAACCCTCACCCGAGGATATTTTTCCATTGCTTTTTAGAGAGAAGGGAAGAAAGTGGGAAAAACAGAAAGAAATATCTGTGAGAGAAACACATCGATTCATTTCCTCCTGCATGAGCCCCCACCAGGGCCCAGGAGGGGGAGGAGCCTGCAACCAAGGTATGTGCCCGACTGGACTCAAACCCAGGACCCTTTGGCTGCAAGTCAACACTCTATCCCCTGAGCCAAACGGGCCAGGCATGCTTTTTTTTTTGGTCAGGAATTTCTGCCTACGCCCAGGTTGTTTTTCTTTTTTCTTTTTTTAAATATATTTTCATTGATTTCAGAGAGAGGAAGGGAAAGGGAGAGAGACATCAATGAAAGAATCATCAACCAGCTGCCTCCTGCACACCCCTGACCAAGAATTAAACCCTGACGTCCTGGTCCATAGGTCGATGCTCAACCACTGAGCCACACGGCCGGGCTGCACTTGCTGTTCTCATGTGACCACACTTCGAGAAATCCACCCAAACACAGTCTTGTCTAACCAGCACTTCTGGCGGCTGCACGACGCTCCCAGTGAAGCGCCTCAGGACGCATCTGGGGCGCCCACGCTGACAGCGTGCCGCTGTGGCCCCTGCCACCCGGACGCCAGAGGAAAATGCTCAAGACAAGCAGCCCCCAGGGCCTCCCCCGCGTCTCCTCACAGTGGTACCCACTTGATCTTCAGCAGGTTGAGGGACTTGTTGGATGATGCCGTTATCTCTCCGGTCTTGTTTCTATTGATGTAAACCGAGAAGCCATTATTCTGGAAGCCAAACTCCTTTGCGACCTGAAAGAGCCAACAACAGATTTCATGAAACAGCTCAGTGTCAGTGCTGACTGCGTGCATGCAGGCGTTACAGGGACACTCACTCAATTCAGAAGCTGCTCCTTGGTAACCAAATTTCTCACTACTTTCGCTCTCGTGAGGAAATTAGTTCTGCTTACACAGATGTCAAGCAAAATGAGAAAAGTGGCCAAAAAGAAGCAAAGCTCCACGTAACACTAAGACTGAGAGGCACATTTCAGAGCCATGAGTGTGTCTGGGGTGTAACTTCTGTTGAAGTCAAGTGTAAAAACCCAATTCCAACGCTGACCCTAAGAGAAGAATGAAGCAGCGAAAGCCACCTGCGCATCAGCGACGAACGCCCGCGGGGCCGGGTGCAGGCCACGCACGAGGGCACCCAGCAGGCGGCAAGCAGTCCTCGTGCTGGCTCCACTCCGGTACCCAGAACAGCGGGTGAAACAGGCCCGGCTCCTGCCATCGAGGGTCTGAACACCAACAAGGGAGACAAAGTCAACAAAGACGGAGACCACAGGCAGGAAAGGAAGAGTGAGGCGCGAGGAGGGGAGGCCGCTCTGAGGAGCCTGAGCAGAGGCCTGAGCAGACTGGGAAGGCAGCAGCAGGAGGACCTGGTCCACGAGATGTGCAGCACCTGACATGGAACATTCACTGCATGGGCTTCAGCAGAGGGAGATGACAGAAGGAGCCGATTAACATAAAAATAGGTTAATAGAAACGACACGAGAGAAATGAACAGGCCGAGGAACCTGGGACGATGTCAGCTGATCCTCAGGAAAGAGAGCAAGAGCAGAGCGGAGAAACACCTTAAAGAAAACAGCTGAAAACCACAGAATAACCAGCCCAGGGAGCTCAGCAAACCTCAAGGAGGAATAAGAAGGAAGCCGTCCCAGGCACATGGGGGCCACGCTGACGGGCGTCCCGGGGGTGCGTGGGGTCAGGTCTGCCAGCCCTGCACCCGCAGCTGGAAACACCCTCCCACACAGGGGTCGGAGGAGACCGTTCCCATCAGCCACATGCAGGGGCTGTGGCCAAGGCTCACTGAGGAAGTGCTCGTGGACGCTCTGCAGGCTGCAGAACCACGAACCAGGCAGAACCCAGACCTGAGGAGCCGGAGTTCCACACGGGAAACTCACACACCTGCCCCGCGGAGCCCGAGGGAGGCGAGGCAGGTCCCGGGAGACCCGCACACGCCCTTCACCGCGCACGCGCTCTCCTCCCTGGTTCTTTTACCTACGAGTGATGTGTCCTCTCACATGGAATTGCTGATAGAGCCTCGCATTTATTTACTATAAGGAAAGAGTTGACTTAATGATTAACTTTATGTACTAACCTATTTCTACTGATTTTAAAAAACGGATTAAAACTAGCTCAAAATCACCTTGTCATTCTGAAATTCTAAAAGTGATCAAAATGATCTTTAAGACAAAGTTACGACTTTATATCAGATATACTGAAATAAGCATTTGATACCACGTAGTTTTTTCCCCAAGCTAAAAGTGGTATTATAAAATTAAGCATCAGGAAATTAAGACTGAAATTTTGTGTCCCCAAGTACAAAAAAATTAGGACTCAAGACTAAAAATAATAGCTTTAATTTGACTCTTCTCTGAAACGGCTTTGATATAAACTGAAATTAACTGTGGTATTTCACCAATTCTGCAAAATCTATGCTTCCTGTAGACAAAGCACTGCAAGTTACCCCAGGAATGAGCACTCCTCCGCAGGATGTTAGCCGTAGGGACGGTAAATACTCCCAGACGCAAACACTCAGAGGGGAGCCGCGAGACCAGCCCTCGGAGTGAAGGAGGCTGCGGATGACGAGCACGCCACGGGCGTCCTGGTCCTGTCAGCACGGGCGCAGCGATGCCCAAGTGGACAGCGGCGGCCCCGCCCATGAGCTGGCCCCGGGGAGGCGCGGAGTCCCGGTGTGTTCCCAGGGCTCCTGTGGAGCCACTGCCCCGGAGAGTCTGAGCTCTGCACCTGAAGATGCCGGCGACACCCAACGTGAGGCGGGCCTTGGGCACAAGCTCCGCAGAGCCTCACAGCGCCTCCCGCCTCCTCCACCCCAGCCTGCGGGTCAGGAGGGGGTGCCGGGGTGGAGGAGGCGGAAGGCTGCCCAGTGGCGGCCGGAACGCTGGCACCACCGCCACTGTGACCTGGGCCTTTGCTTCATCGTTTTTCAAGCATCTCTCAGTACGTATCTTATTTCATGGTTTTAAAAAAAGTTTCCAAGTGTTAAAAGAAGGGACTGTGACACATGCCGCTGAAAGGCCAATTATGACCACACTAGGAACCGCCCCCGAGAAAGAACAGGTCGGACCTGGGGTGACTCAACAGGGGCCGCAGAAGGCCGACAGGACTCGGGCCTGGCGAGTGTGGCCTGAGGAACTGCCTGGGGTGCGGCTGAGACACACAGAGGGGCCTGAGAGGGAGCTGAGGGGGAGGAGCAGGAACAAGGCCTGAGATTCTGTGAGGCACTTGCAACGCACATGCTGTCAGCGCGCCTGCCAACCTCCATTCCAGTGGTTCTCCACCTTCTGGCCCTTTAAACACAGTTCCTCATGTGGTGACCCAACCATAACATTATTTTCGTTGCTACTTCATAACTGTCATGTTGCTCCTGCTATGAATCGTAATGTAAATATCTGATATGCAGGATGGTCTTAGGCGACCCCTGTGAAAGGGTCATTCGACCGCCAAAGGGGTCGAGACCCACAGGTTGAGAACCGCTGCTCCATTCCCTTACAGGCGTACGCCACATGTCAACAAGGACCAAGGCCACCAATTGCGGGGACAGCAAGCTGGAGCCAGCAGTGCCACACTGGACGACACACACTCTACAGGCAAGTTTGTGAGGGCAGAAGGCCATTTCAATGCCCCCTATAGGACACCTATGTACAGCCCAATTATTCACTGTTAAAAATGAATACAGCCCTGTGCCTGGCCAGTGTGCTCAGTGGTTGGAGCACTGGCCTGTGTACCAAATGGTCTCAGGTTCGATTTCTGGTCAAGGGCAAATACCTGTGCTGCAGGTTCAATCCAGGCCCTGGTTGGGACATGTTTCTGGGGGCAACCGACCAATGTGTCTCTCTCACATCAATGTCTCTCCCTCTCCCCCCCCCCCCCCCTCTCTCTCTCTCTCTCTCTCTCTCAATCCCTTGGGACTTTGGTCCTACAACTGTACGCTGTGCCTGCTGTGCCACAATCTGATCCTATATCAATCCAACCAGTCACAACAGGAAAAGCAGAGCAGGAGACTGGCCCGGGAGTGGGAGGGACCAGGAAGTGAGGAGAGGAGAGAAGGCAGAGCACAAAAGGGAGTCACCGGGGAGGACCGAGAACCTCAGAGGTCAGAGCAAAGCACAGGTACCTTTTTCAGAAACGCTGCCGCTGTCTCCCTCTTTGTCGCTGTGATCCGCTTCACCCCGTCCGGGGACTGAACGCGGATGATCTGTTGTAAATGAAACAAGACGGTCACTACCGGCTAGGAACCGGCTCTATCCCCAGGGACGTGTGCAGTCTCTCGCGCCCCCTCCCCCGGCAGTGCCCACCAGTGTGCCCAGGTGAAGCACAGGGCGAAGTCCGCTGATTCCCAGCTTTCTGTCTCACTCAGAAACACACCGCTCCAATTCTTAGCCGTCACTCATAGAGTGTATCTGAAACACTGACATTTTTATCCTCAGATTCCAAAAAAGGGAAGGAAAAAAGCCCACCATGAATCATGAATGACTGGGTTCCTCAAAAAGACCAAACTTTGTTTCAGGATCTATACACACACATTAGACTGATTTAAAAGCACCAGCCCTGGCTGGTTTGGCTCAGTGGATAGAGCATCAGCCTGTGGACTGAAGGGTCCCGGGTTCGATTCCCGGTCAGGGCACCTGCCTGGGTTGCGGGCTTGATCCCCAGCGGGGGGCATGCAGGAGGCAGCCAATCAATAATTCTCTCTCACCATTGATGTTTCTATCTCTCTCTCTCCCCTCTGCTCTGAAGTCAATAAAAAGGTATTTTTTAAAAAAGTACCAGAGGAAATCTAGCTTGTCATTTACCTTCCCCGCCTCCTTGGGGTGCTGGGGCAGGGCTGTCATTTACTTGTAGTAAAGATGAAAAAAAATGTGTGTAATACGGTGATAACACTTAGCAGGATTTTAAGAAAATGTAAAACGGCATCATTTCCAGGACTTGACTTCATGCTGATCAAAGCCTTCGGAAGGTGAGTGACTACCTGGCAACTGCGGGGCAGGAGACAGCAATGCCTGCCGCCAGACAGGTGCCCTCCAACCACCTGGGGGGGGCGTGCCAGACAGAATATGCCGGAACGCTCCCCGCAGCAACCACGGCACTGCACTGTCTGAAACACTTTACGGGTGAAAAATGCCACAAGCCCTTGTTTTAAAAAAAGATTCACCGACAGACAAAATGCCACAGCAGCTTCAATCTACGCTCTGCTCTCATCAAACCAAGAATCATCCAGCTTTTCCTAAAACAGCTCGGCCGTCCTCGTATTCTATCCGCTTTCACTGGCCTGAAGAGGCTTTGCCCCACATTCCCCTCCATTTTTACGGTTGTTTTCTATGCTCCCTGTGACACCCGCTGTCGGGAGCATGAATATCCTCTTCCTTCTTACTGCCTGGCTGCCTGTGTAGCTTCCTCCCTCATCCGTGGGCAGCAAACAGAGGCTTTGGCTTTGGCTTCCGGCTACCTGGGAGCCCGCTCTGCTGGGGCAGCGCCTCCCTGTGACCCTCCGCGGGAGGAGCCCAAGGCCGGCTCTCGGGCGTGGGGACAGTGGGGACAGCGCTGAGCCGAAGAGTCACTCCACTGCAGGGCTACCGGCTACTGCAGGGCGTGTGCCTGGCCCCAGGGGAGCCCTGGCCCCGCCTCTACTGCGGCCACAGATACAGCCCACACCCAGGGCGGACCTGCAAGGGGACACAGCCCTGGTGGCGAGGCTTCCCTGCTTCTGAGTAAATGGCTGAGAGCTCCTCGGGGAAGTCTACGAACTGCCAACAGGGGCGATGCCCACACAAGTGCTGAGAAGGCCGCTCTCAGCTTTAACAACCACCACCTGCCGGGCCGCGGGGCTCCGGGCTGAGCGGTGACCTGTGAACCAGGAGGTCCCGGTTCCATTCGGGTCAGGGCACAGGCGGGGGCTGCAGGCTCCATCCCCAGGGCGGGGCGTGCAGGAGGCGGCCGGTCCATGACTCTCTCTCATCATGGATGTTCCTCTCTCTCTTCCTCTCTGAGATCAATAAAAATATTAAAAAAACAAAAAACTTTGGAATCAGTTTCAGAAAAAGGAAGACCACCCCTGTCGTCCCCCACAACCTGGGGAGCTGGCCCCACACGCGGGCAGGAGCACGGGCCGCCCCTGCGGGGAAGGGCAGGGCTGCGGGAGGCCGGTCTCGGAGCCCCCAGCCCGTTTCCAGGGAAGCCGC
>NW_005872821.1:10274-13667 GCF_000147115.1 Myotis lucifugus | reverse complement strand
TTCTGAAATAATGTCTGCACCTCTCTACCTCCGTATATGGTACTAACATTATCGCCATTTTCGCGCACAAAACGCCGACCCGTAGCCAGAGCCAAGTTCGGGCCAACATTGTGTAGGGAGACGGGCCAAGTGAAGAAAACTTGATGGCTGAGGGGTTCTCAAAGAAAGCTGCCCCGTTACGGCCCCCCCCTCGCTGCCCCCCACCCCGGCGAAAGCGCTTGGAGAGGCAGGTTCTGTACATCGGGAGCTGACGTGAAGTCCTGTTGCATGTGCGCCGCAACTGAACAAAAATTTATATTTTTTTTTCTTGATTTCAGGGAGGAAGGGAGAGGAAGAGGGAAACATGATGATGAGAGTCGCTGCTGGGCTTCGCCCCCACTGGGGAGGGAGCCCACCACCCAGGCGCGGGCCCTGACCCCCGGGGTGGAAGCCGGGAGCCTTGGTCTGCGGCCGGCGCTCTAGCCTCCGAGCCTCACCGGCCAGGGCTTGGCTGCGTTTTAGAGCAATGTCCCTCCTGCAGGCGTGTCCGGCCGCGTCCCGCCTCAGCCGCAGAGGCCCCCCGCTCAGCGCACCGTCTTGAAATTGTTAGTAATTTTGCACAAGGAGCTCCGCGTTTTCAGGTTGCGCTGGGCCCTGCAGGTTTTGTAGCTGACTTTGCCCTTGATTTGCAAAACAGTTACGGAACATCCAAGCGGCGAAAAGCCATGCTTTTAACCCTGTGGTTCACTTTCAGATGGTGTTCATGTAACTGCTGTGCTGGAGACAGTCTGGACCTGTTCCCCTCTCCACCTGGTTTTGTTGTGACTGTTACAATGTCAGTGTTTGGGACACGTGCTGTTCCACTGACTTATTTCATCACCAAATACTTTTATTTTTAAGGAGTGGTTCCATCTCTCACATGTTTTTATTGATTTCAGAGAGGAAGGGAGAGGGAGAAGGAGAGAGAGAGAGAGAAGCATTGATGTGAGGGAAACATTGATCAGCTGCCTCCGTAAGCGCCCCAACCGGGGATCAAACCCACAACCTGGACATGTGTCCTGACCGGGAACTGAACCCGTGAACCTTCAGTTTATGGGACAACAATCCAAACAACTGAGCCACACCGCCCGGGGCTACACTGATTTTCCTTAGGGCGTACTAGGCACGGGGCACAGTGGTCACCATGACAAAGTCCTACCCCTTGGGGGTTTTCTGTTTGTTTGCTTGTTTGTTGTTTTTTTAATACGTACTAGGTGTACCGGTTAATAATGCGGATTTTTTTTCACTAGACGGAGTTACACATATGTTGATATATATGCGATTTGATATGTATGCTGTTTTGTTGTATTGCTCCTTCAGATGACCACTTGTTCTGATCGACGGCACATGCGTTTTCTGAGCAGCACTTCAAAACGTACAAAGAAGTGGAAATTTGGGTCTCTGAATGGTCTGCCTCAAAACAAGAAAAGTTCTATTGGGACGGTATCCACAAATCACCTGAAAGATGGGGGAAATGTGTAGCTAGCGATGGACATTACTTTGAATAAAGCACTTCTGATGTTTCTCTTGAAATTATTGTATTTTCTTTGGATTACAAAATCTGATGGCCATGAGGCAGCCCACCCCTTGGTGCCCACAGAGTGAGGCTGAGAACTGGCTCAGAAAGAAAGGCGGCTGCGTCTGGACAAGCAGGGGCGGTCCTGGGCCCTAAACTGTGATTCCTCACATGATCCCCTCGTGACGCGGCATCGGCTCACCCGGCCCTGAGCTCCCGGCTCCCAGAGTGGTGGGCACAGGACAGCACCGGCCCCGCATCTGTGTCCCCGCCAGAGGGGCCGCAGAGACCAGCGCACCTGTCCTGGGGGGAGGGGCGGATGGAGGAGGGCGAGAAGAGCCCCCTGCTGTCCCAGGTGAGTCAGTGCCCTGGCGGCCTCCCCCGGTTGGAGATGTCCCCAAGCCCAAGGCCCGTAGGAGCTGCTAGGATTGGGGTGGGCTGTTCACCTCGCCCCGCACCCCGTTTGGACTCTGGGGTGTGGCCCAGCCTTGCCCTTGCATTTGACCCAGCTCGGGGTGCATCCATGCCCCCAGGAAAGCACGGGGCCTCGGGCCTCCCTCACGTCCTCCCCACCCGCCTCCAACACCCGACTCCTCAGCCCCCTCACCTCCCCGGCGCCCCTTCCCCATGCCCATGTCCCTGGCTGTCTAGGGTCTCTGAACTGCCCCCTCCACTGACCGCTCCCTCGCCCTGCAGGCTCTGACCCCTGGCCCTCCTCCCTCTGCAGGATGCTGGGGGCCAGGAGCCACCCCTCCCTGCCAGCTGCCTGGGCCCAGTGCTCCAGGAGGGACGGGCCTGGAGGGCAGGCCTGGGGGGAGGCCAGGCCCCCTCCCTCCCGCTGAGAAGCAGCTGCCTCCAGTGCCTGATCTTTCTGTCCAACTTCCTCTTCTCTCTGCTCGGCCTGCTGGCCCTGGCCATCGGGCTCTGGGGCCTGGCTGTCAAGGGCTCTCTGGGGAGCAGCTGGGGGGGGCCCCTGCCTGCAGACCCCATGCTGGGGCTGGTGCTGGGGGGGCTGGCGGTCAGCGCGGTGAGCCTGGCCGGCTGCCTGGGCGCCCTCTGTGAGAACGCCTGCCTGCTGCGCTGCTTCTCCGGGGGCCTCCTGGCCTTCCTGGTGCTGGAGGCCCTGGCAGGGGCCCTGGTGGTGGCCCTCTGGGGCCCCCTGCAGGCCGGCCTGGAGCGCGCCCTGCACGTGGCCATCACCCACTACCAGGATGACCCTGACCTGTGCTTCCTCATGGACCAAGTCCAGCTCGGGCTGCAGTGCTGCGGGGCGGCCTCCTACCAGGACTGGCAGCAGAACCTGTGAGTCCTCATGCCCAGAGGGGGCACACCCACCCACATGGACTCACTCCTACACACGCCCACATGCACACACTCCTACACCCACCCATGTGCACACTCAGGTGGCCATGCAGAAGCTCAGCCAGCACCTAGGAAGTCACTTTTGGGAGTTTTTTAATAAGGACGGCACACGAACCATCTCAGTGTCAAATGAAAATAGCTTTTAGGTTAATTCAGGATGTTCTCCTGCCACGGTGTGTGCGTGTCTGTGTCTGTGTGCACAGTTGTGTGCCTGTGCACGTGTGCATGTGTGGACTCACGTCTGTGTGCCTCATGCGTGTGCATTCAGGCCCGTGTGTGGCCCTGGAAAGGTGTGGAGGTGGGAGGAGGTGTCCCGTGCAGAGTGGGGTCCCCGGACCCTGGGCACCCGAACAGCATATTCACTGGTCTCATTAGTATCACCCAGCTCCGGTACCTATTAACACATACATCTAATTCAAGTGTCTATTACATATAGGTTTCAACTGTAGTCTTTAGCTCTGGAAGGATATAGATATTATTTAGTTTGTTATATTACT
>NW_005872821.1:0-6058 GCF_000147115.1 Myotis lucifugus | reverse complement strand
GAGTCAGATGACAGTGAGCCCTCTTTCTGGGCCTGTTTGGCAATAACGACTGGAGACAGTGACAGGAGTCCCCCACCCCCACCCCTCTCCCCTCCTGCTGGGAGTGGGGCGCCCTGAGACAGGCCCTGCTCGGGCTCTCCAGACCCCGAAAAGGACAATGGGACCACCTCCACCAGCAAAGGATGGCTGAGCCCCCGCCCCGGCCTCCCTGCTGGGCCCCTCCAGCCCCTTCCCCAGCTCTGCTTACCCTTGGACACCTTTCTTGGGGGGCTTGCTCTTGAACTGCCTGGTTTGCCGCTGCTTAAATTTGGGGGGCCCTTTCCTGGGAGTGACAGGGCCCCCCGTCACCCTGGTGGCCGAGCGGATCTCGGCCTTGGGCGGCTCCAGGTTCATGGCCAGGCTGGCAGAGACCCTGTGGCGACCTTGGGCTTCTGGACTCCCTCACGCTGGGCGCTGGGGGCAGACCAGGTGGGGATCCCAGTCAGCCTCCTGCTTCCAACCCACCAGAGGGAACCCCCAAGTGTGAGACCTAGGGGCCCTCAGCCTGGCCGACAGCAGCCCCTGCCACCTGCACTGGGGCTGCGCTGGGGCCACAGGGGAATGCAGTGCTGGAGGCCCCCGAGTGCACCCCTCCGCCCTGAGGCTGGGACATGCTGTCCTATTCACCAGGCAGCGCCAATGAAGGGGGACCCGAGAGAAGGCGGGGATGCAGGCAGGGAAGGGGCCGGTCTCACAGGAGACGCTGCGCTGAGCTGTGGCAGTGTCTTCCCAGCCGCTCAGTGCTCGGAGCTCCCTGTGGGCGCCAGTGTCACCTGTTGGTGTCCGTGCAACACCGACCAGGTGACCTCCTCTCCTCTCCCCAGAGCCACTCCCCGATGCCCTAAGCCCAGTGACCCTGGCCCAGAACAAGGGCAGCTCGGCTTCCTCTAAGCCTATTAGCAGCAGAGGGAGACTAATCCCTCGGCCACTGGGGCCCAGAAGGTTCAGGGCCTAAGCAGGTGACAGACAGGAGTGCGGTACCCACAGCGCAGGCCCCGGCGCCGTCCCTTGGGTCAACTTTTTGTCCCCAGTCGGATGGGCTGCAATGCTGGAGTCCAGCCTTGGGCTGCCAACAGCCGCCTGCTGGCTGACACCAAGTGAGAGGCAAGGACAGGTCGTCCCGCTGGGAAGGAAGGCTCAGTGGTGGGTGCTGGGTGCCTGGGATTGGGGTGGCCCTGCCATGGACCTTCCCTCCCTAAGATTCAGCCTCTGTGCTGAGACCAGAACCAGCCCAGGAGGGTCCCAGGAGGACGGCAGGCCTGGCCGGGTCCTTTCCTCAGTCCTGGGCCCCGGGCCTGGCGTGGACAGCTCTGTGCCCCGAGGGAGCTCCAGGAGCAGATGCTGTTCCCATGGAAACCGCTGCCTGAGCTGCCCCTCAAGTTGACTGGGCACGTGAGACCCAGAGCGTTGCTGGCCTGGGGACGGCCTGTACCTCGCTTGACTTGGGGGAGCAGAGGTGACTGGCTGCGCATCCTCTGACCCAGGCCTCAGCGTGGTGGTGGAACGCCGCCTGCTCCCCACCCTCTGTGCAGGCGCCCACGAACACCCTTGGGTGAGGGGCTGCCAGGAAAGGCAACGGGAGGTCACTACTCACCAAGCACTGCAGGTCTCAGGGGGCCAGAGGTGCGAGGGCGGCCTCCCTCACCAGGGTCAGCGGGCATTTATCCTGCTGCCGGGTAAGCCGATTAGCACTGTCCCCTGATGCCACGCTAAAGAGCTTAACGGGGCCGCTGGGGTGGGCACCGCCCAGGATTCCAGGGGATGGGAAGGGGCTCAGGTGCAGTCAGGAGCCTGAAGGGAGGGCAAGCTAGGGACCTAGGGACGGGCCAGGACAGGGAGGGAAGTGTGATCAGGACAGTGAGCAGGGCAGGACTCTCTCCTGAAGCAGCTCTTCTTCGAGACAAAGACAAAGACAAAGCACAACGCTGCTGCTGTCCTGGCCTCCCCACCTCACCTGTGGGCTCTGCGCTGGGAGGTGGACCTACTGTGAGTCCCGCGTTCCCTGCTGGGGCCCACACAGCAGTCAGACCTGGGGACCCTGTGGGCTCTGCGCTGGGAGGTGGACCTACTGTGAGTCCCGCGTTCCCTGCTGGGGCCCACACAGCACCTTACAAGACCCCATCGGATCCCAGGAGGAATTAGCATCCCCTTCTATGGTTTCATATCTAAAAGGCCTGTTTGTCAGCTCAATCCCTCGTGAAGTCGTGTTACCACCTGAGCTTTTCCCTTCAATGAGGCAATAAACCGGCATAAATTCTTTTAATCCTTGCCCTGCCCAGGCCACTAGCATCGGAGCTTGTGATTGCTGGGGTGGGGGATGAGGCGGGAAATTTCCAAGGACGAGGATGAGGGAAGATAGGGATGGGCAGCGAGGGCCCTAAGATAAAGTCCCACTTGGGCCGATGGTCCCAGGGCCAGGTCTGCAGCCAAAGACCAGGCTGGTGTCGGGACGCTGGTTCTCGGGTTAATGCCTGAGGCCTCCTAGTCCTCCCCTGGACACCTGCCCGGGAGGCTGGGCCTAAGTGAACTGGAAGGACTGGTGGCTCCGTGCTCAGGCCCCTGCAGGCTGATTGGCAGCCGGCTACTTGGCTGGCAGACGGGTGTCTCCTCAAGGACAAATGGGGAATGTTCCGGGCTGCCAAGGGCACCTTCCTGGGAGCAGACAGTCCTCCCTCTGCCCCACAGCTGACCTCCAGCAGGACTCCTGGATGCGGGACACAGAAGGGGGCCCTGGGCTCAGTGTCATCTGAATATTCAAGGAAGAGTCTTATTTCACCCACAGGCTGGTGCGGCTGCAGGTGCTCGGGGACCATCTGAGGACACCTGCTCTCCGCCGAGGCCACAGCAGCCGCTCAGACCACAAAGCCTCTCGTCTCAGCAGCAGGGAGCTTATTTATTTCCAGGCGAAGTCGATTCCCACCCGACGCAAGCCCCATGAAGCCGCCCGGGACAGAGGGGCCGCGTGCTGCTGGGCAGGAGCTCGGGCTCCCGCGGGTGAGCTGTCGGCCGGGCCGCTCAGCCTCTGCTCCTCATGCGGAGCTGGATCTCTGTCCGGAGGAAGGCCTTGAGGTTCTCGTCGGCCACGTGCTCCTGCAGGGCGGCCAGGGCCCGCTCCCCGCCGTCCTGGTAGTGCCGCAGCAGCGCCTCTGCGTAGTCCACCCACACGCAGTTGGGGCAGCCGCTCATGCAGCAGTTTGTGGGGGGCTGCAGCTCAGGTGGCAGGGGGTACGGGGCCTCCGAGGTGCTCCCGCCGGGCAGGGAGGACTTAGGATGCCTGGTGCCGTCGGCACCTGCTTGGGAGCCCTCCTCCCCATGGTCCTTCCCGAACTCTCTACGGCCTTCGCAGACCAGGATCCAGGCACGGTACCTGTGCAGAGTGCTGCCGCCTCCAGGAAGCCCGCGGCACCGCTCCCAGCTGGCGAGGCGGCCTGGCCCCTAAGAACGCAAATAAGCCTATGAGTCTCCAGGAAGCTGTTCAGGCCCGGCCCGGCCGCAGCTCCAGGGGAATCTTGGCCTCTGGGCTGTGGCCGAAGGCTCGGCAGTCTTCTCACTTCCCATGTGACCTTAGACAAGTCTAGACTCGGTTTCCACCTGTAACCGGATGTGGTGGTTGGCATGACGACATGATGCGACTAAAGAGAAGCGCTGGTTTCAGGGCCTGTCACTGGAATGCATTCCAGCAGATGGAGGGTGGGGGGAAGCTCGGCACCTCCAGCCAAGCCCCCTCTCCCTCCACCCAGCACTGAGGGCCCGTGCCCTCTGACCTTCTCACTGACCGCATGACCCGTCGTCCTGTTTCCGTCGCAGGAGAAGCCCTCACCTGCTTCCTCCAGCCCGGGAGCCCCCTCCCCGCTCCACGTGTCTCCAGGGCACTGAAACCGAGACTCAGCCCGAACCATGTCACCAGCTCCTGCGAGGACCATGAGCTCCCTGTTCACGGCGGCCTCCCCAAAGGGCGCGCATGCAGCAGGCGCTCCTAGATATGGCCGAGCGGGTGGACGAGCCAGAACCCGCTGGCCCAATCCCGGGGCTCGGCCCAGAAGCAAAGCAGCCCTCCTCGCCGACAGGGAGCGGGCCTAGCAGGAGCAGCACGACGAGCCGCGTCCAAGGCTGCCCTGCCCGCCGGCGGCGCGGGCTGCAGCGCGGTCCCTGGGAAACGGGGAGGCCGGGATTTCTCGGGTCCGTGCCGCCCCGGCCCCGCGCCCACCCCCACCACGCCGTCCCCGTCCCCGCCAGGTACTCACCGAGCACAGGGAAGCTGAGGCTACCGCCCGGCCGCCAGCGGCTACGCTCCGCAGCAGCATCGCCCGCGGCCCGACCCATTGCGCACGCGCTCTCCAGTCTCCGCCCCTTCCGGGCCGTGAGCGGCGACCACCTTAGCCAATCGCCACTCGGCTAGGAGCTGCACCGCCCCAATGAGCGTGGGGCTGGTGCAGGAAGTGGAAGTGGCTGTCGTGGGGCAGGACCGCCCGCGAGAGAGGAAGTAGCTTCTCCCAGACCCCGGCGCGTGCAGATGGCGGGAGCCAGGCTCCGAGCAGCGGGCCCCCAGAGGACAGGGAAGCCTAGGGGCCCGGAGCGGCCGCAGGGGCGGCGGCAGCAGCTGCTGGGGAAGCAGTCGGCGCCGTGGCCCAGGCCGCGGAGGTGGGTCTCTCCCCCTGCCGGGCCCCTCGCGTTCTGCCCAGTCCGTGCCGAGAGTGGAGGCGCGAAGGAGGGGACACTGCCACCTTCCAGGGTGCCGTCTTGGCCATCCTGGGCGAGGCCAGGGAGCGGCGGTCCCTGGGGCGCTCGGAGCGTTCTGCGGGGGAGGATGCTGCCTCGGCCCGCGTGCCCAATGCAGCGGGGCGGCCTGCGAAGCTTCGTTTTCTCTGACTCTGCTTCTGCTGGACGTAGGACACATCTCACCCCGTGTTCTCCTTCTTAGCCAAGAAAAGAAGAGAGTGAATTGCAAGCCCAAGAACCAGGATGAACAGGAAATCCCTTTCCGTCTCCGGGAGATTATGAGGAGCCGCCAGGAAATGAAAAACCCCGTCAGTAACAAGAGGAGGAAGAAAGAGGGTAACGTGCGGGCCGTGTGGGTGGCAATAGAGCGTCACTGCCCAAATAGCCGAGGGCCGGCCAGGGGCCCGAGGGGGCGGGGCGGGGGCTGACCCGAGGCCGGCGTCTCCAGGGCCACCGCCGCCTCTGGTTTCAGAAGAGGCTCCAGGGGAGCCCTGGGCCTGGGGTGAGCAGCATTCACTTCCCCCAAGAGCAGGGGACCCGTCGGACGGGAGGTCGGTGCAGATGTACTTTGAGGGAAGGTCACTGTGTGGCGAGGGAGGGAGGGAGCGAGGGTGGACAGGGCCAGCCAGTGAGGCTCTTGTGAGGGAGAATGGGGGGAGCAGTGGGGGTGTCGGGGTAAGGAGGGCAGTGATGAGGCTCACTCGGACAAACTGACCCATCACACCCCTCCCCCAGGCCAGGCCAGTGCCCTCCATCAGCTTCTGCCAGAGGTGGCCCTTCGCACGTGTGGGGGAATGGAGTTTCTGTTTTGTGTAGACGTGTTTGTTCTCCCAAATGTAGGACTGATTTTGCAGCACTTCTGCTGGGTAATTTAACCTAAATCCCGGGCTTTTTGAAAGATAAGCTCACATATGGGGTAAAATCAGGCCGATCTGAGGGGTATGAGGCACAGCCTCCTCCCTCTAAAGAAACCACGGCTCCTGCTTCGTCCCTTCCAGAGCCTGCACGTGCCTCCTCGTCTGTGTGACGTGAGGGCGTGCTGCCCTCTACGCCTTCCGAGTGCAGTGGGCTTTATGGCCTGTCCACACCCCGGTGCGAGCTCCCCTGTGCTCTCCCCTGACCGGGGCGGGGAGGCCCCTGCGTGAGCACAGGGACTCACTCAGGACCACCTACTGATGGACGTTAGGTGGCTTCCTGTTTCCTTTCTCAGCTGAGCTGACATCTCCGACATGTACCAGGGGCCTGGGGTGACCCCGTCCCTGTGGGTGCCCCAGGATGGGCATCGGACATCCTCGTCGGC
>NW_005872820.1:13408-40421 GCF_000147115.1 Myotis lucifugus | reverse complement strand
TCTGATTGTTTTTTTTTGATAGCCCATGGAGGAATTTAAGAAGAAAAATCCTATTCAATAGAAGTTGTTAAAGCTAAAATGGTTTCTTTCCCTTCCCCAGACCATTTGTTAAGCATATAGGGATAGTTCAGTTGATAGTTCTGTGTGCCCAGTTCGGGCCTCTAGCAACGGTGGAATAGAAATGCAGTCCATCTCATGATTGAGCCGGAAGTTCCAAGACAAAGGGGGGAATGAAAGGGCGAGGGCTAGGCCCTCCATCTTGCCCCAGGGTAAGGGCTAGGCCCTCCATCTTGCCCCAGGGTAAGTGCTCCATCTTACCTCGGCCATGTGCTTGGCAAGGAGCTTCTTCCCGGAAGTCTAAGCCTCTGCTAGCCACACCCAGGAACAAGACACCGACTTGCGCCTGGCCAATCGGCAAGGCCACAGCCCTTTCTCCTCCCCTTACTCCAACCCCCTATAAAACCCCTCTCATCACAGAGTTCTCGCTCTCTCTGCTTCCTGTCGCTGTGTCGGCAAGGTGGGGGAGCCGAGCTAGCTCGAATAAAGACTCTTATGCTTTTGCATCGGACTGGCTGGCTCCCTGATGTGGTTTCTTGGGGATCCTGAAATCTGGGCATAACAAAGGCTTCCTGAATAATCAACGGAAAACTCACAGGAGAGAACCCTGATACCCAAGGACTGAAGGTGGAGCCGGCATAGAGACTGGTAGGAGGGGCAGAGATGTGATCCAAGAGGGGAACTGAAGTCCCAGAGAGATATCTCAGTCGGTGGTGGTGGTGGTGGGGAGGTGCCACTGAGAATTCTGGGATCTAATCCCGGACTGGGCTTCCCAGCAGAGAGCACCAAACTGAGGAAGGTATCCACATAACATCAAGCTGTGAAAAGCAGTGGGGTTCTGTCTGCCAGGGAGTGGCAGCTGAACGTTCAGGCACCCTCTTAAAGGGCCAAGGCACAAACATTCCCTGTGGAGCCACCCACCTTGTGCTCTGGCAGAGGGAGGGTGACGTGGACTGGAGCTGTGAGAGCAGAAGCCAGCACGGGGGACTCGGGGGACAGAGCTCAGAAGGCAGACACCCCAAGTCTCCTCGGCGCAGTCATTCCCTCACACAACCACATAGACATCTGCCTTGCCTGGGGGGATAGACATCTGCCTTGCCTGGGGGGATAGACATCTTCCTTGCCTGGGGGGATAGACATCTGCTTTGCCTGGGGGGAAGACAGTTGACACACCCTATTAGAAAACACCTTGCCCTGAGGCTGCTTAAGAGATTAAAAGTAAGAATTCCAAGGAGTAGCAGCTGCTTGTGTAGCCCGCCCCCATCCAAGGAACAGCAGCCTTCTGATCACCACACCCTCTGTCTGAGGAACAGCAGCTGTGTGTAAAGCCTCCCCTCACCAGCCAGAGGAGCCACCACAACTGTGAACAGCACCCACCAGAGGAACTGCTACCAACTGAGGAGCAGCTACTACCACAACTGTTCGAGGAGCAACCGGAGCCTGAGGAGCCACTGCCACCCAAGGAGCAGTGCTGGGGTCCAACCCCAGCAGGTCCAGGGGTCCCCAAAGGTGTGGACGGAGTTGGCAAAGAAGGAATGACACGGAGAAAGCCTTCAGTTGATCAGCAGCCTAGTCAGGACTTCTAGCCAGGATATCCAGCCAAAGTTCTGGTTAGGATCTGATGTTTACTGTCTTTTTACATCTGTATTTATACTAGTTGATTTTAATCCTGTCAATTTCTATTGCAAAGGTTAGGGCATTTCTTTTTTTTTTTTAAATATATTTTATTGATTTTTTACAGAGAGGAAGGGAGAGAGATAGAGAGTTAGAAACATCAATGAGAGAGAAACATCGATCAGCTGCCTCCTGCACATCCCCCACTGGGGATGTGCCCGCAACCCAGGTACATGCCCTTGACCGGAATCGAACCCGGGACCTTTCAGTCCGCAGGCCTACGCTCTATCCACTGAGCCAAACCGGTTTCGGCTAGGGCATTTCTTATCTCCATTCCAGGGAGTAAAGATTATGTAGCTTAAGCATGATTGTTTGTAGTTAAAGTGATTAACTACCCACCTGGCACTTAGATAAGGGGTTGTATCCCCTCCCTAACCTCAGGAAAAAATCCCCACCTGGGAAACAACCTTTCTTGGAGAGGTGACCTTGGTTAAAAAACATGGCGCTAAGGAGAGCAAACATATTAAGAACAATATGCTATATATGCCAGGTACCTTGAAACATATGCTGTGCAGATGTTTCTTTCCTGCAGCGACTGTGTCAAGCAGCAAGGATGGACCGGCTTCCAGCAGAGCAGCCACTGAACGACTCAACATCTGGATATGGGGGTTCAATCAAACATGGCTAGACAAAGAAACCCCCAAAGGAAAGAAAGGGAGGACTCGCCAGAAAAGCAGCTAAGTGATACAGAGGCATGCAACATGACAGAAAAAGAATTCAGAATAAGGGTGCTAGAGTGCATAAACCGGATGGAGGAAAAAATCAATAACATATGCAAGAAGCTAGAAGAAACAGAAGACAAAATCAACAACTTAATTAAGACCCAAGAAGAAATGAAGAGTGATATAGCTGCAATAAAAAACACCATTGAAAGTATCAACAGTAGACTAGGAGAAGCGGAGGATCGCATTAGTGAATTAGAAGACAAGGAAGCAAAACACACCCAAACTGTACTGCAATTGGAGAAAAAAATTAAAAGACAGGAGGAGAGCCTAAGGGAGCTTTGGGACAATATGAAATGAAACAACATACAAATAATAGGCGTGCCAGAACAACAGAAAGATGAACAAGGATTAGAAAACCTATTCGAAGAAATAATATCAGAAAACTTCCCTGAGGTGGGGAAGAAAAAAGTCACTCAAGCCCAGAGAGTCCCAAACAAGTTGAACCCGAAAAGACCCGCAACAAGACATATCATAATTACCATGGCAAATGTTCAGGACAAAGAGAAAATCTTACAGGCTGCAAGAGAGAGGCGGAAAGTTACATACAAGGGATCTTCCATTAGATTATCAAATGATTTCTCAACACAAACACATCAGGCCAGAAAAGAATGGACAGAAATTTACAAAGTGATGCAAAGCAAAGGACTGAATCCAAGAATACTCTATCCAGCAAGGCTATCATTCAAAATTGAAGGGGAAATAAGAAGCTTCACAGACAACAAAAGGCTAAGGGAGTTTATCACCACCAAGCCAGCAATGCAAGAAATGCTAAAAGGACTGGTGGAAAAAGAAGAAATAAAAAGCTCAGAAAGAAAACAGCCACACAAAAAAAGAAATGGCTACAAACAAGTACCTTTCAATAATAACTTTAAACGTAAACGGACTAAATGCTCCAACCAAAAGACATCGAGTGGCTGAATGGATAAAAAAACATGACCCATTCATCTGCTGTCTACAAGAGACCCACCTCATTAGAAGGGACTCACACAGACTGAAAGTGAAGGGATGGAAAAGTAACTTTCAGGCAAATGAAAAGGAAAAGAAAGCCTGGGTAGCAATACTTATATTGGACAAAATAGACCTCAAAGTGAAGGCCATAACAAGAGATAAGGAAGGCCACTTCATAATACTAAAGGGATCAATACAACAAGAAGATATAACCCTGGTAAACATATATGCACCCAATGCAGGAGCACCCAAATACATAGAAAAACTCCTGGAAGATATCAAAGGAGAGATTGACAACAATAAAATCATAGTAGGGGACTTTAATACACCACTGACATCACTGGATAAATCCTCTAGAAAAACAATCAGCAAAGAAATAGCAATCCTAAATGACTCACTAGATCAGATGGACTTAATTGACATCTTCAGAACACTTCACCCCAAGGCCATGGAATATACATTCTTCTCAAGTGATCATGGGACATATTAAAAAATAGACCACATATTGGGTCACAAACAAAGTCTCCCCAAATTAAAGAAGATTGAAATCATACCAAGCATCTTCTCAGACCACAATGGCATAATATTAGAAATAAACTACAATAAAAACAACCCAAAATACTCAAACACTTGGAAGCTGAATAGCATGTTATTAAATATTGATTGGGTTACCAATGAGATCAAAGAAGAAATTAAAAACATCCTGGAAACTAGTAACAATGAAAACACAACAATCCAAAACCTATGGGACACAATGAAAGCAGTCCTGAGAGGGAAGTTTATAGCTCTACAGGCCTATCTCAAAACACAAGAAAAAATGGTAGGTAATCATCTAACTCTACAACTCAAAGAATTAGAAAGAGAGCAACAAGAAAAGCCCAGAGTGAGCAGAAGGAAGGAGATAATAAAGATTAGAGCAGAAATAAATGACATAGACACCAAAAAAACAATACAGAAAATCAATGAAACCAAGAGCGGGTTCTTTGAAAGGATAAACAAGATTGACAAACCTCTAGCCAGACTCACCAAGAAGCAAAGAGATAGGACCTAAATAAACAAAATCAGAAACGATAGAGGCGAAATAACAACAGACCCCACAGAAATACAAATGATTGTTAAAAAATACTATGGACAGCTCTACTCCAACAAACTAGACAACCTGGAGGAAATGGACATATTCCTAGAAAAAGACAACGTTCCAAAACTCAATCAGGAAGAATCTAAAAATCTCAATAGGCCAATAACTATGGAAGAAATTGAAGCAGTCATCAAAAAGCTTCCAGCAAACAAAAGCCCAGGACCAGACGGCTTCACAGGGGAGTTTCACCAAACATTCAAGGAAGAACTAAAACCTATCCTCCTCAGAATACTACAAAAAATTCAAGAGGAAGGAACACTTCCAAGCTCATTCTATGAAGCCAGCATCACCCTAATACCAAAACCAGGTAAAGACAACACAATGAAAGAGAATTACAGGCCAATATCCCTCAGAAACATAGATGCCAAAATCCTCAACAAAATCTTAGCAAATTGGATCCAGCAGTACATCAGAAAGATCATACACCATGGCCAAGTAGGATTTATCTCAGGGATGCAAGGATGGTACAATATCCGCAAATCAATAAACGTTATACATCACATAAACAAATTGAAAGAAAAAAACCACATGGTCATATCAATTGATGCAGAAAAAGCATTTGACAAAATCCAACACCCATTTTTGATAAAAACTCTCAGCAAGGTGGGAGTAGAAGGATCATACCTCAACATAATAAAAGCCATATATGACAGGCCCACAGCCAACATCATACTCAATGGACAAAAACTAACATCATTTCCCTTAAGAACAGGAACAAGACAGGGATGCCCAATCTCACCACTCCTGTTCAACATAGTACTGGAAGTATTAGCCATTGCAATTAGGCAAGAGGAAGAAATAAAAGGCATCCAAATTGGAAAAGAGGAAGTAAAACTGTCCTTATTTGCAGATGACAGGATATTATACATACAAAACCATAGAGACTCCATCAAAAAACTACTAGACTTAATGCATGAATTTGGCAATGTAGCAGGATACAAAATTAACCCCAAGAAATCTGAGGCATTTCTATACACCAATAGTGAATTTTCAGAAAGAGAGACTAAAAAAACAATCCCATTTACCATTGCACCAAAAAAATTAAGCTACCTAGGAATTAACTTAACTAAAGAGGTAAAAGGCCTCTACTCAGAAAACTACAGGAGATTGAAAAAAGAGATAGAGGAAGACATAAACAGATGGAAGAACATGCCATGTTCTTGGATTGGTAGAATCAACATCATTAAAATGTCCATACTACCCAAAGCAATCTATAAATTCAACGCACTTCCCATTAAAATACCAACGGCATACTTCACAGATCTAGAACAAACTCTCCAAAAATTCATCTGGAATAAAAAAAGACCCCGAATAGCTGCAGCGATTCTGAGAAAGAACAAAGTAGGTGGGATCTCAATACCAGATATCAAGATGTATTACAAAGCCACTGTTCTCAAAACTGCCTGGTAGTGGCACAAGAACAGGCATATAGATCAATGGAATAGAATAGAGAGCCCAGAAATCGGCCTGAACCAATATGCTCAATTAATATTTGACAAAGGAGGCAAGAACATACAATGGAGTCAAGATAGTCTCCTCAATAAATGGTGTTGGGAAAATTGGACAGATATATGCAAGAAAATAAAACTAGATCACCAACTTACACCATACACAAAAATAAACTCAAAATGGATAAAGGACTTAAATGTACGACAGGAAACCATAAAAATTCTAGAAGAATTCAAAGGCAACAAAATCTCAGACATATGCTGAAGCAATTTATTCACTGATACAGCTCCTAAGGCACTTGAAACTAAAGAGAAAATGAACAAATGGGACTACATCAAAATAAAAAGCTTCTGCACAGCAAAAGAAACCATCAACAAAACAACAAGAAAACCCACTGCGTGGGAAAACATATTTTCCAATGTTATATCTGATAAGGGCCTAATCTCCAAAATTTATAGGGAACTCATACAACTTAACAAAAGGAAGATAAACAATCCAATCAAACAATGGGCAAAGGACCTAAATAGACACCCTTCTAAAGAGGACATTCAGAAAGCCAAGAGACATATGAAAACATGCTCAAAGTCACTAATCATCCAAGAGATGCAAATCAAAACAACAATGAGGTATCATCTCACACCTGTCAGACTGGCCATCATCAACAAATCAACAAACGACAAGTGCTGGAGAGGAGGTGGAGAAAAAGGAACACTCGTGCACTGGTGGTGGGAATGCAGACTGGTGCAGCCACTATGGAAGGCAGTATGGAGATTCCTCAAAAAACTAAAAACGGAACTCCCATTTGACCCTGTGATCCCACCTCTAGGAATATATCCCAAGAAACCAGAAACACCAATCAGAAAGGATATGTGCACCCCTATGTTCATAGCAGCACAATTCACCATAGCTAAGATCTGGAAACAGCCTAAGTTCCCATCAGTAGATGAATGGATTAGAAAACTGTGGTACATCTACAGGATGGAATACTATGCTGCTGTAAAAAAGAAGGAACTCTTACCATTTGCAACGGCATGGATGGAACTGGAGAGCATTATGCTAAGTGAAATAAGCCAGTCAATGAAGGAAAACACCACACGATCTCACTCATTCATGGATAATAGAGACCATTATAATCTTTTGAACAATAATAGATACAGAGGCAGAGCTGCCTCAAACAGATTGTCAAACTGCAGCGGGAAGGCCGGGGAGGGTTGGGGAGCAGGACGGAGGGGGGTAAGAGATAAACGGAAGGACTTGTATGCATGCATATAAGCATAACAAATGGACATAAGACACTGGGGGGTAGGGGAGGCCAGGGGATTGTCAAGGGTGGGGGGAAAAAAAGGACACATATGTAATACCCTTTGTAATACTTTTAGCAATGAAAGGACAGAACGGGGCTGATAACCGTGTTCCTAACTCCTCTTCAAGCAAAAGCCATAGAATGTCTACAGTCCATGGTAATCTTTGGAAATAACTGGCAAGTGTCCAGTCTCCCACACTGAGGAACATTGTTATAGCTATGTGTTAGCGGTCCTGGAAGGGGACTGTGTGGGGTGAACCCCAAGAGTAAAGGGTGTCTGGCTGCCAAGAGGGCAGATGCCCAACTGGGCAAAGAAGAATACCCATCAGGTTTTGGTCTCTATTAAAAGACAGCTAACAGTTGGCAGCCTGTACTGTCAGGGATAGTACAAACCTCGGCTGTAGAGAGCTGGGAAAAGCCTATTTGGAATGAAAGGTCTGAGGCATGGTTGTGCATTTATAAGAACATAAAAAAAGGTTTAAAGGCTAATCCGAAAGTATGAAATTTAGAAAGAAGAGAAACGTTAAAAGGACTAACAAGAAAAATCAGAAAATCTTAGAGCAAATCAGTATGTTTTTCTCCTTACATAATTCCTCTGAAATCTGGCAATGCTTAATAAGTCATGGCAATACATTTCTTTGCATGAAATCAATAAGACCGGCTTTCAATAGTAATTTTATTAACCGGAAACTTTGACTGGAATATCATGTTTTAAAGAAACCTGTCTGAGCTCTGAAGATTTGAAGCCAATAAGAGTGCCACAGGAAAAGCCTGGTATCCTGCTTGGGAGCCCTGAAGATGGCTGGCGCTGGAGCGTCAGACCCATGCCCTACCATCACTGGCAGTTGGTAAAAGTAGAAGGGGAGCAATAAGGATGCCTCTGCATCCCTGCGGAACCCCCACTCACTCTGGGCCGCAACGAGTAGGAGGGCTACTGAGATGGGCTTAAAGCCTAGAGCGTGGGCTCAGGTGGAGTTGCTACAGGTGAGGGATTCACCTAACTCAGCAGATGCTGCAGGCAGGCCTGATGGCAGCTGAATGGCTTGGCTTCCTGGCCCTACGGGGCACCTTAAGATTCAATCATGAAATTCCAGCAAAGGTAGTCAATTACCATTCTTGTTTTATTTATGCAAATATCAGGCCAAATTGAATACAGTAAATAAATTAATATTGATTTGGCTTTTTAATAGCCATAGAGGAATTTTAAGAAGAAAAATCCTATTTCAATAGAGGTTGTTAAAACTAAAATGGTTTCTTTTCCTTCCACTGGGCCATTTGTTATAATTTGTCTCTGCCAGGTCACAAGCCCAGCTCCTTCTGTGCCCAGGACAGCAGGGAGCCTGACTGGAAGGTGACCTCTAACCAGGCACACCTGCTGCAGATCACCCTCAAGAAGACAGCGGACCTTGGCGGACCCCTTATAATCCTCCTGATGCTGTTGACTTTCGGCCCTTGCATTATTAACAGACTAGTCCAATTTGTCAAGAAGTGTATAAAAGTAGTTCAGTTGATAGTTCAGTCCGTCTCATGATTGAGCCGGAAGTTCCAAGACAAGGGGGGAATGAAAGGACAGAACGGGGCTGATAACCGTGTTCCTAACTCCTCTTCAAGCAAAAGCCATAGAATGTATCAGTTGCTCAGCCAGCCCTTATCTCAGCCAATAGGAACGCAAGGAAACTAGCCCAAGGCCAAAAGTATGCTAGCCACCTCCTGTCTTTGTGTAACCAGACCCTAGCTGCACCCTACCCTTGCGTCATTAGCCCCCCCGGCCATCACTCAACCAACCAGAATCGGCCAAATCAGTGGTCTGAGTGAGGCCCCACCCCCTGACCCAAGCCCTATAAATTCTTTGTTCTCTTAGAACTTGGGGCTCTCTCTTGCATCCAGTAATGGAGGCAGGAGGGGGACCAAGTCCCGGGCTTGAATAAAAGACCCTTTGCTTTTGCATCGGAAAAGGCTCCCTGGTCGTGGATTATTGGGGACCCCGAACTCTGGGCATAACAGCAATAAAAAAATAAAAATAAAAAAATAAAAAAATAAAATTTATTGTCATTCCACAGTGCAATGTACATAGAAGATATTTGGTGTGTGTTTGTCAAAAGAATGAATAATGGGGAGAAAGAGAAATCTTTTCTCTGTTCCGAATTTCTATGGACAAAGGCTAGATGCCCTGACCCCAGTTGGTCAAATATGTCTCTCTAGCCTTATTGGCATACTGAGGTTTCACTCTAAGGCCTGTTGCTTCCAAGTGGTTGGAGACCATGGGAACAGGCGGTGTGAGTCTTGACCAGCATTCCGGAATCACTGCTCTGGTTGTGTGCTGGTTCTATTCTTTATTTCATTAAACCTTAGGGAGCTCCATCCAACTTCAAGAATATCCCTGAGAGGGAGACCAATAGACAGAGGGTCAGTTAGCCTCTGATCAGGACCATGCATTGGAAAGAAGGTGGGGATGCCCTCCTGCTGTCTCGGAAGGAAGAGTAACCAGAAAACTGAGGTCCTCCAAGGAGTGGAGTCCTGGGCAGTATGTCCTCCCGCGCTCCAGGCAGTTCTGGGCTCAATGTTGGGGTGAGGCCTGATGTGGAGGAATGTGGGACAATGGCCTGAATTCTTCAGTCTGGTCCCTCGGGGGAAGAACTCAGGCTATGAAGGAATGCATTTCAGAAACATACATCTCATGTAGTTAGGGGCACTGACACATTGGTTCTCTAAATTCCATGCCCTCCTATCTGCCATCATTGTTACTTCCTAAGGCCAGGCTGCTATAACTCTTGTTTGTGCCTTCTAGCTGGAATCCTTGCCTCCAATCTTTTTGCCCACAATGAACTTCTGAAAAAAACACATTAAGTCAGGACTGCTTTCACTTTAAAAATCCTTGTTAGCCCATTACCTGCAGGGTGAATGCTAAACTCTTAGCTTGGCATTAATGCTGTAAAAAAATTAGCCCCCTTTTAGGGGATTCTGAGAAAATGGGGCAGCTGTGACATAGATTTAGAATTTTTCTGAACCTTCACTTAAAGACAGAGTAGCTGGATAGCCAAACGCCAAAGTCGTGAACAATATTTACAACAAAACTAGTGATAAGTATCCTTACAAACATGAAAACACAAGAGGGTGAGGGCAGGTCACTTCTGACACTGAGTGTGATTGATGTCTAGGAGGGAGAGAGCAGGACAAGTGATGGGAAATCTTGTAAACTCAAGAGCAGGAACACCCCTAGATACCCACAGTAATTCCCTGGAAGGCATTGCAGACCAACTTGAGAACAGCAGCTGGAAACGGGAAGGATTTTTCTCACTCCATTAGTGGTTGGGGCCTGTGGTAAATCTGAGGGGAGTGGCTGGAGCAGTTGAGCACTCAAAACTGCTGACACGAAACTATCAGAGCTCCTTTCCAGGAGAAACCTCTGGGAGTGGAATAAAAATAGAGCAGGATAGGGACAGGAGAGGCAAATATAGTGAAGAAACGGTAAAGGTGGGGTAGGGCAACAGAGCTGGGAAACCTAAGTAAGCATCTATCTAGATCGCCATCTCCATCTCCATCTCCATCTCCATCTCCATCTCCATCTCCATCTCCATCTCTATCTTTATCTCTATCTCTATCTCTATCTCTATCGACATATCTATCGACATATCTATCTATAATCATCTACATCATCTATCTCTATATCTACCTCCATCTCTTTCTCTTTCTCTATCTCTATCTCTATCTCTATCTCTATCTCTATCTCTATCTCTATCTCTATCTCTCTCTATCTCTATCTCTACCTATACCTATACCTATACCTATACCTATACCTATACCTATACTTATATCTATATATCTACTGATATATATACTGTGAAAATAACAGAAGGGGGATCTCCATGAAGTTAGAAAAGCCACCCTGGAACAAGTTCAGTAATACTAATTTTGTGTAAAAATGAGCAACAGAAAAGTATTAAAGTCAAATATAAATTTTTATTTTTAGTAAAAAAAGTAAAAGAAATTGAATTGCATTCTTACAGACAAAGAAAGCATGTCAAGAGCATATCAAATCTTATAATATTTTATTTCAAAATGAGCTAAAAGGCATTGAGAAAATGATGCAAGACATAGAAGAGCAATAAAAATCAGAATTTTCATCTCCGAAAAGAGGTGACCAATTTGGGAAAGACTGAGAAGTAAAAGGGAAAATATCACTTCAGAATGAGCACAGTGAGGAGCAATATAAGAGTGAACTAACAGAGCAGATAATGCCTCAGGAAAGTAGAAAAAAACTACAAATAAAAAGAAACTAAGAAAGAGATAAGATTCAAGAGGGAGTGACAGATATTAAAGAGACAAAGGAGAGCCACACACATAATAGAAGTCCCTAAAGCAGAAAGCCAAAAAGAGAGAATAGAACAAACTAAAAACTATACTTCAAGAAAACTTTCCTCAAAATAAAGGACATTATTGAGATTTTTTAAAAAGAAAACTTTCCTGAAATTGGAAAGATTTGAAGTCACAAATGGAAAGAGGGACCCTGTACTTGAGACTATCAGTCCAGATTGACCAACATCAAGACAAAATGTAATAAAGTTGTTGGACTTCAAAGTAAGATGAAACCGTTGAGCTGTAGGTAAAAACAGTAAGTGACTTAAAAGAAAATGAAAATTAGATTATCATCAGGCTTCTCTGACAGAAGCGCAAGAAGAAAATGAAGTAATATATTTAAGACTACAAGGAAAAAAATGTGATCCAAGGATTTTATATGTAGCAAAACTGATTTTAAAATATAAAGGCACACAATGTTATCAATGTGCCCTTCCTGAGGAATCTACCAGAGAATGAGCTTCAGACAATCAAAATGACAAGAGGGATATTACCATAAGGAATAGTGGCAAGCATTAAAAACAAAGTTACATGTAGAACTAATTAATGAGAGTTAAAAAGGAGGAGGTAGCATGAAATGATTATAGGTTCAGTCAATTGAGATATGGGGTTGCAAGAATGAGGAAAATGTATAGGCAATTAAGAAAATTCTCTGAGATTCAGAGGTGGTAGTATTAATATTGTTATTTTTAGACTATTGTATAATGCAGGATAATGTAAATGATTAATTGTAGGGCCACTCCATCATCCTATGTTTTCAAGAACTAAGATTCTTTTTTTTTCCAGGAGAAAAATTGGCTGGGACTTTTATTGGGATAAGATTGAAACTATAGATCAATTTGGAGATAATAGACACCTTTACAATTTTGAATCTTTTCATTCATAAATATGATCTTTCCCTTCATTTATTAATTTTATTGATTAATAATATAATACTTAAAAAATGTTGTGGTTTCTGTGTAGAAAAATTTCTTTAGATTTATTCCTGCAATTTTGACTTTTTGATGCTATTTTCAAAGTAAACATTGAAAACATTTTATTTTCTAATTATTCACTTATTGTATATAAAAATACAACAGATTTTTCCAAATTGATCTTATATCCAATGACCTTGCTAACATTACCTAAGTCTGACTGCAAGTTTTTTTTTTGAGTTTTCTACACATATAATTATGTTGTAATTGTGTTGTGTGAGAATTACAGTTCTACTTTTCCTTTTCCTATTTTTATACTTTTACAATGGCTATGACCTCTAGTAAAATATAAACAGACCTGGTGAAAGTAGGTCTTCTTTTTATATTCTTGATCTCAGGTGGAAAACTTTCAATAATTCATCATAAATATCATATTTGATGTAGGTCTTTTAAAAAAGATACTCATCAGATTACGAAACCTCTTCTCTATTCCTAGTTTGCTAAAGCTTTTATTATGAATATGAAATTATATCAGATGCTTTTCTGCATCTATTAAGATGGTCATATAATTTCTATTTATTCTGTTAATAGGATGAATTGATTTAAATAATTTCCAGCCTTATTGGGGGTATAATTGACAAATTGAAAGTAAATATATTTAAGGTTCACAATGTGATGTTTTGATATACGTATATGTTGTGAAGTAATCAACATAATCAAGCTAGTTAACATATCCACCTCCTCACATCGTTAAAATTTTTTGTGTGGTGAGAACACTGAAAATTTACTCTCCTAGCAAATTTCAAGTACACAGAATAGCATTGATAACTACAGTCACTAAGCTGCACATTAGATCTCAAGTTAATTATTTATCCTGCATAACAGATACTTTATACTCTTTGACTAAAATCTCCTGGCAACCACCATTCTACTCTGTGCCTCTATAAGATTAATTATTTTAGATTCCATATACAAGTGAGACCATGGAGTATATATCTTTCTATGTCTGGCTTATTGATAACTAGAGCTGTTGCATGAAGAGATTCATGCAATAGGCCTTCCTTTCCCCTGGCTGCTGGCACTGGTTTTCCTCTGGCACCCGGGGCCCAGGCCTTCGCTCTGGCCGAGTTCTGGCCGGAGCCGGCCCTGAAAGTCAGGCTTAGCTGCTTCTCCAGCCCCGGAGCCGTGAGGCCTCTCTGCTCCACCAGCCCAGGAAATGTCAGCCCTCACTGCTCCGCTGGCCCCGGGGATGTAAGGCCTCGCTGCTCCACCAGCCCCGGGGATGTAAGGCCTTGCTGCTCTGCTGGCCCTGGAAACGTCAGGCCTTGCTGCTCCGCCAGCCCCGGGGCTGTGAGGCCTCACTGCTCCACCGGCCCTGGAGCTATGAGGCCTTGCTGCTCCACCGCCTCCGGGGACATCAGGCCTCGCTGTTCCGCCGCCTCCGGGGACATCAGGCCTTGCTTATCCGCCAGCCCCAGGCCATCAGGCTTCGCTCCATGGCTTGGAGCCTATGTATGCAAATTAACTGCCATCTTAGTTGGCAGTTAATTTGCATATAGTGCTGATTAGCCAATGGGAGGCGTAGCAAAGGTACTGTCAATTACCATGTTTGTCTATTATTACATAGGATGTTTGGAGGATGATAGGAAATTAATTTATTATATTTAACACTGGTAAATAAAATGACAGAATTGAGCATTTATTTTTCCTACATGAACTATATCACTGGGTAACCAAATAGTAGATGAGGGAAGTGTCTCAATAAAAGCATTCCAACTAATAAATTTACAAAAATGTTAGACTGTCACCACTTTGCAAACCCCAATTAATTAATGGTCTGTGACACTGGACAGCAATAACTGCTAACATCACACACCAAAAAGAGAGAATCAGATATTATCTGCTTCTTGTTAAAAGAACACACCACCCCCTAGGTAGTTTTACTAACGGGTCAAATATCAGTCTGACCCAGGCTCTGGATACATCTGCCAGTTTGCTGAAAATATAGAGGAGAGAAACATATTGAACTGAATCATGAATATGGAATCAACAAAAATCAAGACTGCTGGAAACTATACAGGTCAAATGTGTATCTGCAGGTCAAATGTATATCTCCTCCTTCAATAGATATATTGAACGGAAGAGCAAGGAATAGAGGGGGAAACTTTAGATTAAACAGGGCTTAAAAAGCATCTATAATAATAAAAGCATAATATGCTAATTAGACCGGACGTCCTTCTGGATATCCTTCTGGATGACCTTCTGGACGAAGCCGAGGCTGCGAGGCCTGAGGCAAGCTGCCGTGACTGTGAGGGCCATGTCCCTTGCATGAATTTCATGCATCAGGGCTCTAGTCTATATCTATACTAGTAAAAGCCTAGGTGGCATCTCACCCTTGTGTCATCATAAGATGGCCACCCCCATGTTGTCACAAGATGGCCGCCCCATGTTATCACAAGTAGGACACCCCCAGGTCGTCACAAGATGGCCACACCATGTCATTACAAGATGGCCACCTCATGTCATCACAAGATGGCCACCACAAAGACGGTTGCCCCATGTTGTCACAAGATGGCCACCCCCAACTCACCACAATATGGCTACCCCCATGTCATCACAAGATGGCCGCCACAAGATGGCGGGCAGGGGAGGGCAGTTGGGGTGATCAGGCCAGCAGGCGAGGGCAGTTGGAGTATCAGGCCTGCAGGGGAGGGCAGTAGGGGGTGATCCGGCCAGCAGGGGAGCAGTTAGGGGTGATCAGGCTGGCAGGCAGAAGCATTTAGGGGCGATCAGGCAGGCAGTCAGGCGAGCAGTTAGGAGCCAGCAGTCCCAGATTGTGAGAGAGATGTCCGACTACCTGCAGTCAGACATCCCCTGAGGGTTCCCAGATTGGAGAGGGTGCAAACTGGGCTGAGGGACACCCCCCAGTGCACGAATTTTGTGCACCGACCTCCAGTTCTAATATATAAAAACCCTGGGTCTGTCATGACTAGAGGCTCGACCAACTGGAAGTCAGTCCTGCAGTCAGCACTGGGTTGCTGTGGTGACCCAGCACTGACTGCTATGGCTGCAGGAGCGGTGACCCAGCATTGACTGCTGAGGGGGCTGTGAATCAGGCCCGGAGAGAGGCCTGAAGAGAGAAGCAGGGTCTGATCCATAGCCTATGTGGCAGTGTTGATCAGCACTTGCCTCTCCCATTCTCTCCAGGCCTTCACTAGGGTTGCTGATCAGCCATATCTTTCTGATCAGGCTCTGTTGATAGGCCCAGAGACACTAACTGGCATAGAAACCAACCAATCAGAACCAAATCTGGGTGAAGTATGAGAAGCCAATGGCTGCCTAGGAGGTGGAGCTTTTGATGCTTACTGGCATAGAAACTGACCAATGAGAACAAATCTGGGTGAACTGTGAGGAGCCAATGGCTGCCTCAGAGGCAGAGCTTTTGACACTGACTGGCATAGAAACCAACCAAACAGAACCAAATTGACCAACAGAAGAGGGAAGTTGGGGGCAAGATCAGGCTTGCGGGGGAGGGAAGTTAGGGGTGATCAGGCAGGCAGAGGCAGTTAGGGGCAATCAGGCTTGCAGGGAAGAGCAGTTGGGGGTGAGATCAGGCTGGCAGGGGCGAGCAGTTAGGGGTGATCAGGCTGGCAGAGGCAGTTGGGTGCGAGATCAGGCCGGCAGGGGACAACATTGGGGGCGAGATCAGGCCAGCAGGGGAGAGCAGTTAGGGACGATCAGGCAGGCAAGCAGAGGCAGTTAGGGGCGATCAGGCAGGCAGGCAGAGAGGTTAGAGGTGATCAGGCAGGCAGACAGAGGGGTTAGGGGCAATCCGGCAGGCAGGAAGATGCAGTTAGGGTCGACCAGACAGGCAGGTGATCGGTTAGGAGCCAGCGGTCTCAGATTGGGAAAGGGATGTCCGACTGCCGGTTTAGGACGTCCCCCAAGAGGTCCTCGATTGGAGAGGGTGCAGGCTGGGCTGAGGGAACCCGCCCCCCCTTCGTGCACAAATTTCATGCACTGAGCCACTAGTGTATATATATCCTATATAATAAAAGGCTAATATGCAAATTGACTGAACGGTGGAATAAATGGTCACTATGACACACACAGACCACCAGGGTGCAGATGCAGGAGCTGCCCCCTGGTGGTCAGTGCACTCCCATAGAGGGAGCGCTGCTCAGCCAGAAGCTGGGCTCACAGTTGGCAAGCGCAGCGGCGGTGGTGGTGGGAGCCTCTTCCGCCTCCCCAGCAGCACTAAGGATGTCCAACTGATGGCTTAGGCTCGTTCTCCATGTAGAATGGTCCTAAGCTGTCAGTCGGACATCCCCCGAGGGCGCCTGGACTGTGAGAGGGTGCAGGCTGGGCTGAGGAACCCCCTGAGTGCATGAATTTTGTGCACCAGGCTTCTAGTATATATATAAGCTTAAGCAGCCGGCTGGTAGCTATGACTTGCATTGACCACCATGGGGCAGACGCTCAATGCAGGAGCTTCTGAGTGACAGCAACTTTGCAGAGTGCCCTCTGGTACTCCGGGACCTCTTGGGGGATGTCGGACTGCAGGTTTTGGCCTGATCCTCGCAGGCCAGGCCGAGGAACCCCACCTGCTGGAGGGGCCCCACTCACTTCACGGATGCTCTTTGAGCCCAGGTGCCACTCCAGGTGCGGCCATTCAGGGAGGGACCGCTGGAGGTTGGCTCCTGGACGTATCCAGACCATCTTGCCCAGTCCTGTCCTGACAGACCCCTTCTGATTAATTTACTTTCAATGTGCATGAATCTGTGCACCGGGCCTCTAGTTATAAAATAAAAAAAGAAATTTTAATCTATGGCAGACAAGGATGCACGTATGGATGATATAATCATAAATAAACATAAGGAAAATATCATCAACATCAAGAAAGTGGCAACTTTTGTTTGGAAGAAGGCAGCTGTGATTGGGATGAGAGACCTGGAAAGGCTGCTACTGTGGCCAGCAAAGTTCTATGATGTGTGTGGTGGGGCAAACGGTGTTTTAAAAATAACTCAATAAGCTATGCATTTATTTTAAGTGGTTTTCTGCATCTGTATTTTATTTTACAATAAAAAGTTTCAAATAAGTTTAGTCCTTTTCTAGAAAGTCCTTCTTTCCATATCCAATCTCCTTGCACCATTTCATTTCTCCATTCTGAGAAATCCTGCCTCTGAAAAGTCGGTGCTCTTTGATGCTGAATGATCAAATCCCCATCTTTGTGTGTCCATTTAGTATTATTCCCATTTGGGGTGAAGGTGGTAAGCTGCCTGCCCATCTCTATGCCCTCCAAATGGGTATCAGCCACAGCAAGTGGGGCAGTGTCAGTCTGAGAGGCAGACTCTCCCCAAAGAAGAAATGGGATGCACAGAATGGGGGTGTGTTGAGGTAGGGCAGTGTTTCTCAGGATAATCCAGTGGCCTCTGTTCTGGCGACATTTCAAGGTCCCTGGCACTACCAGTCCCATGTGTGTGCACGCCGCATATATGCGTGCACTGCACAAACATTAGCTGAGTCCATCTCTAGCTATTCCTGGTGCAAATGTGCAGGGTGCCAGCAGGCAGGCATGTGTGCTTTCTGTATGTGGATGGGGGCCATCCTTCTCCTAGTAGGGGACTCCTCTCCAGTTCTCTCTTGCTCTGTGGGAGGGGGCTGGCTGTGAAAGAGACAGGGAGAGGGAGGATGCGGATTAGTGGGAGTTGGGAACCTGAGAGGGAGCCTTTGAAAGGGCAGCAGGGTTCTGTGATCCCTTCCTTAGACAATTACCTTGCCTTGGACAAGATTTCTAAGCACTCAGTGTCCTTGAGAATGGTGAGGGAACAAAGTCAGACTTCCCAAAGCAGCTCCCAGACACCCGAACTATCCTCTTTTCTTTCTTCCACACATCCCAATCTTAGCTCTCAAGGACACTTGGTGCCTTTGCCTCTGATTTATCTTCAAACCAGTCACGCCAATGACCTGATAGTTGTGGGCAACCCCCACCCCCTGCCATCCTGTGCTCCCTAATGCAGATCTTCAGAGCGGTTTTTGCCTTCCCTTGTCAGTCTGGGATAGGAGCTCCTGCCAAACCTGGAGCTTTCTGCCTGCACACGTGGATAACACAGCAGGAGGGGTTGGGGTTAGACTGCAGGTAAAATTTCAGGCTTGGCAGATAGATTTCTGAAGATTAGAGAAAAGCAGGCTCAAGGCCCAGCTCTTGTTTTCCCTCTGGCTCCTTAGCATGGCCTTATCCTTCTCCTCTGACCCTACACCCCCAAACCAGCTGGCCTCCCCCTCAACGCCCAACACACACTGCACCTGCCTCCTCTGACCCCACACTGAGGCAGGTGTCACGTAGTGATACCTGTTTGTGCCAATGGAAGGCATATCTGCTGGAAACCTCACCCCAAACCCCCACATACCACACTCTTGGGCCCTTTCTTCCTGGCTCTGAGGTTATCTCTGCTAGTTCCCTGCCTGCAGGCACCATAGCCTTTCTCCTGACCCCAGCGACCACTCCCCATGCTCCTGGCTCTCCACCCTCCTCATCCTCAGGAGCTTGGAGGTCTCCCCACAGTCCCTCCCTCTAATATCCCAACTCAGAGATCTGGAGATGCGGCTCCCCCAGGCCAGAGAGAGGATGGGGACCCAGGGACCTAAACCCTACCCACACTTGGGAAGCTGAAGTTATAGGGAGAGAGTGTGTACCTTTTCTTCCCCTTCCCATCCAGACCTTGTTCTACCAACCAGCTGGATCAACAGAAGGAACACTCTGTCAGACCCTCCTGACAGGCTAGTGTTTTTTCAGGTGGGAGGCCAGCAGGGCCCTGGCAGCCAGTTGGGGGAAGTAGGGAATTGACCTTATGGGAATGGATATTCTTTAGGAAGAGCGATGCCCAGGCAAATGGACTGAGGACACAAAGGAGATGGAGAAATGAACAATTATCTGGCAAACAGGCTGTAGTAGTGACCACGGGTGGTCACCCTCTCCACTCACGCTCACTGTCCCTGAGACACACACTTGCTCACACACTCTCACAGGCTGCTGCTGCCTCTGCCAGGCTGCTCAGAGCTAAGAATAGGCCAGGCCAGGAGGCTGGGCCGGGCTCTGGACTCCCACCCCTCGAGCAAAGGCCAGCATAGTGCTTCTCTCCTGCCTGTCGCTCAACTTGAACCCCATTCTCTCGAAAGCCCCTGCCTGTGGCTTCCCAGTGCCGTTCTCTCCACGCCATCTCCTGCTCCCCGCTACAAAGGGCAGTGGTTGGGAAAAAAGGACCCACGTGTTCAGACTTGCAGCCAGGGGAGCCTCAGCCTGCAGACAGGACCACCCCTAATGTTATGGGTTCAATCAGCGAGATAGACCACCAACTCACAGTTTAAATTTAAGAGCCTTTCTTAAGCTGGCCAGCTGACTACAGCGCGTACCTCTTCGCAGAGAGCCTTGCAGCTGCAGTAGTGACCAAGGGTACAGCAAAGCTTTTATTTGCAGCAACTACAAAGCGTTTCATTAGCTGTTCCTAATACTGGCAGGGTAACAAGTTCACAAAAAGTTCACAAGTGAAGCAGGGGCTCCTTTGGGGGTGAGGACGTCGGAGCCCCAACACGCTAGGGCGTCTGCATGCACGACTCCGGAGACCAGGTTCAGTGACACAGATCCGTTTTATTGTGAAACTACAGGGGTATATATAGCATGAGGGGACCAATCAGAGGGAGACAAGTTGCTACAGGCGACCAATGGCTGAACGGCTGGGGTACTGTGCACGTGGCTCTAGGAGTTCGTTCAGGCGGGCGTTGCTACTTCCTGGTGTGCTGAGGAAGCATGTCATGGTGGAGTGTGCTCACACCATTGCATCAGCCACAGCACTGAGACATACTTCCCGAGCTCTACGTACACACAAGTACAAATGGGAGGAAAACGGGGTTACACCTGGCTGGGTTTAATCATAATACATTGTTTTTCTAAGACAGTCAGTAATTTTTGTATGCCACGATCCCTGCCACTAGCACATTCCCTACCGGACCATGTCCAATGGGATGATTTATAAGATCAAAATAACTTTTCTATTGTTAAGCCAAACAGCAGGGTTAAAGTGAAACTACAGTTTCCATCTGAGATGATTGCTACTATACTTCATTCCCCACTAGTTTTATGTACATGAGTCAAATCATGGACTCATCCTGATTACTTAGGGAATTGTACTGCCCCCCACTTCTTTTAGGGGTATTCTCTATTTTGTTCTTGCTCTCCTATTCCCTAGCACATGTAGCCCCACTTGGCCCTGGACTTTCTCACTGGCTAGCAAAATTGTTCTTACAGTTACCAAGTCCCCTAGTGCCACGGTCCCCGTCAGTACTTGTCCTCACTGAAGCCCAGTTCCACTCCTGCAGGGGTCGAGCCTCCTCCTGGTCTGAGTGGACCTCAGGCTAGGGATCTCATGGGTGAGGCCGCTGGCTGCTAGGATCCAGGCTGCTTCCTGGTGCACGAGCTGGGAGTGGTGTAGCCAGGTCTGGATGCCGTCAGCAGGGTGACAGTGTATAGTCCTTTCCAATTTGGGGTGAGTCCCTGGGTAGTGAACTTCTTTGCCCATACCGAGTCCCCAGGCTGGAAAGGATGTACAGGGTCCAAGGTGGGCACCGGCAGGGCGTCTCGAACAAGCTTATGGGTGGCTCTCTGGGTATACTGCAGAGCCTGCAAGGACTTGAGCAAGGAATGGTTATGACTTTTAGCTTTTAATTCCTCCCCTAACTTTGGGTAGGATAGGGGGAGGTTTACCAAACATGATTTCAAAGAAGAGAACCAATCCCGGTTGGGGGTACACCTGGCCTGTAAGTAGGCAAAGGGCAGGAGGTTGGTCCAGTTTTCACCGGTTTCTGGCAAAATCTACCTCCCAATGCTCTCCTGGGGAGTTTCCCTGGGCCTAAATTCCTAGGGGGACCCCCTTATCTTTCATTTTACCTCTGAACTGCCTCACAAAAGTTCAGAAGTCTTGGTGACACCTATATGGGAAGCCTGGTGCAACTGGGCAACCAAAGTCCGACCTAGAGCCCCTGGGACCAACAGTCTGCCATCTGGTAGAGTCTACCAACCATTTGGTCCTCTGGTAGCTTGCTTCTGTTCTGCCATTTCCTCGTCTTGTAAAGGCCCCACTGGTTTTTGGGTGGCTTCCTTGGCAGCTTGGTCTTCAGCTTGGTTCCCTTGGGCGGTCTAGGGTGACTACCACTGCTCACTGTATACCAGATTTCGTGGGAGTTCAAATCTCGCTGGGGCCTCCAAATGTTATGGGTTCAATCAGTGAGACAGACCACCAACTCAGAATTTAAATTTAAGAGCCTTTCTTAAGCTGGCCAGCTGACTACAGGGCGTACCTCTTCGCAGAGAGCCTCGCAGCTGCAGTAGTGACCAAGGGTACAGCAAAGCTTTTATTTGCAGCAACGACAAAGCATTTCGTTAGCTGTTCCTAGTACTGGCAGGGTAAAAAGTTCACAAAAAGTTCACAAGTACAAATGGGAGGAAAACGGGGTTACACCTGGCTGGGTTTAATCATAATACATTGTTTTTCTAAGACAGTCAGTACTTTTTCTATGCTATGGTCCCGGCCCCTAGCACATTCCCTACCGGACCATGTCCAATGGGATGATTTATAAGATCAAAATAACTTTTCTATTGTTAAGCCAAACAGCAGGGTTAAAGTGAAACTACAGTTTCCACCTGAGATGATTGCTACTATACTTCATTCTCCCCAAAGCCCCAGCCCTCTCAGTATTCCCCAGCCCTTCGTGTTCTCACTCTCTGGGATCCTGTAGGCTAGCTACTAGTTAGGATAGCACTGGGTTGGCTATTGCTCTTCTTTCCACTCCTACACCTACAGCACCAGGCTCCCTCCATTACCCCCCTCTATGTGGACCCCTCCCCAGCGGAGGCGGGGACCCTTCAGGGTGGAGCCCCTGCAGAGTTCAGAAACCTGAGGGGTTGGCTGGGTGGTGGACCTCAGACTGGCAAAGGCCAGAGGGGTCCTGTGCTCAGGCAGCCCCCTCCTCCGGGGATGAGGAGGCAGAGAGCGACTCTGGTTGGGAAGAGCTTCCAGGGGAGGCGCTCGTCCTTCCATCCCTCAGTCTCCAAGAAGCAAGGATAGGGACCTGTGGCTCCCAAGGTGGGGGAGGGGGTGGAAGACCCCCAAACTGAGCGCATCCGCCCTTAGAGGCGCACTGCTTGGGGAGGACCAGGCAGGGATCTTGGATCAGACAGTCCTGGGGTCCCTCCTCCTTGGCTGGGCGAGTCCCCTGCCGCCCCGCCCTGCTCCACACCTGCTCCGCAGCCTTGGGGTCAAGGTGAGGCTCCAGCAGCGGTACCTTGAACTGGATCTTCCAAGGGCTGTTGTCTGGTTACATGGTTGGGCGGTGGCCGCTGGCCCGCGCTGCTGCGGGGAAGGCGGCGGGACTCGGGGCTGGGACTGGCGCGCTCCCTCTCAGCTCCGCTCAGCTCCAGCCCGGCCCCAGCCTGGCACGCTGAGCTCCAGGCTCCTGGTTCCTCCCTCCCAGCTCGTGGCCTCCGGGACTCTGCAGTCGCCTATTGGCTCCGCACCGCCCCTCACAGCCCCCTCCCTTCCCCTGGCCCCTAGACTTAAACCCGTCCTGGCTGCACAGCTGGCAGCGGGGGTCCCCACCCTGAGGGCGGGCGAGCGGGGTGTGGCCAGCGCCAGTCCTGGTGGACAGCCCAGGCACGTGTGCAGGTGTCCCCAGAGTTCTGGGGTGTGGCGAGCAGCTACCAAGAACTTCTCCAAGCCTGGCAGGGTTTAGGGCTGGGAAGGTGGAGGGACCCTGTGCAAGAGAGGAGGCAGCAAACGCGAAAGATTTCATTTCCTTTCATGAGAAAGGGGGTTGACTCCTAAAGAAAAGCAGGAAAGGGGATTTGGGTATGCAGCAGGAAGGATTAAGGCCAGACGTAGAGAGGGACTTTCCCCTGAGAGAAGACATTAGGGCGGAGGTGGAAACTTGGAGCCGAGGTGTGGGTGTGGGCACAGGTCCTGTGCTCCCTGGGTGGCAGGGAGGGGGACTGAACACCTTAGAGGGTCTCCAGAGACCAGAGCCTCTTCAAGTGCTGATGGCAGTGGGTGCAGGGCCCAGGGAGAGAGGACCATCTGGGACTCAGCAGAAGGAGTAACGGGGGTGGTGAGCCAAGAGTGCTTGTGGAACAGATTTCTGTTTCTGCTTGCTAAATTATGGGGATGGAAAAGCAGGTGAAAGGCCTGCAAGAAGAGGATGCTGGGGAATGGAGAGGGAAACTCCTTGGTGGGGTGGCTTGCTTACAGATGGCATGGGTTTCCACTTTCACTATTGGCAGAATATGAAATAATCTGCTGTAACTGAAGGGATGGGGGTTAGACTATGTGAAGAACTTACTAGTTTGATGTAGGACCAGGATGTCAATCAATACTAGAGAGTAAAGTAGATAGAATATTCATAGAAGCTGTGGGCGCTATGCCAGGTCTGGGGGCCACTGGATAGATAGAGGAGAGGTGCCAGGGCACTGGGGAGGGGAGGGCTGGACATTCTGAGGGGGGGGGGGTAAGGGAGGGGGGAAGAGAAGGACTGGGGTGGGGAGGTCAAGGGATAGGGAATTCTAAGGGAAGGTCCCAGCAGAGACCAGGGCTAGAGATCTGTTCCTTTTGCTTTAAACTGAACAACTGGAAAGTCCCATGCAATCCATGCCTGCTTCTCTGGGGACCCCATGGTCAGCCTCTCCTGTAAAGGGTCAGCCGTAACCCTCAGTTGCTTCTTCTCCCAGGCAGCCCTTCTTTGGCCTGGATTTCACATGGTCCCTTCCGGTGTTACCTCCCAAAATAACCTCCTCTGCACCCCCCCACCCCCCCACCAGCCACATCACTTCACACATGCCAGGCCCACCTCAGTTTTCTCAGGGCAATGCTGGGGTTATAGGGGCCCAGTGGGCCAGCCAGACCTCCATTTGCCGTAACTAGTTCTGTTTTGCAGTCATTTGGACTCCAGGACCCCCTACACCCAGCCTGCATTTGCAGGGTTCCTTTGCTCTCTCTTTGATGTAGCAGGACTGGCCTAGGAAACTGCTGATTGGAATCCTTAGCTCCTCTTGTGGTCATTTGCTACCCACTCCCTAGAAGGTACAGCAGAGGGAGGGGGTGTGAGGCAAGAAGCCAAGGAAAGATGGAATGGGAGATACAGGTGCTCGCTCTGACTTCCTTTGCACTCACTCACCTCCTAAGTACACATGCACAGAGCAGGGTCCAAAGTATCCGATATAATAAAAGTGTAATATGCAAATCAACCAAAGGGTGGAATGTCCTGTCTGTGGGGGGGCAGGGCTGGTGAGCAGGAGGTGCCAGCGGGCAGAGGGAGGTGTTGGCACTTTCAGCTAATCCTTTTATCTCTTTTTATCCATTTATCTCTTGGCTAGCTAGAGTTTATAATCTAATAGGTTTTTTTTTTAAGGGTTATAGGAATGGAATGTCTTGAATTCTTGCATGCTGAAAATATTTGTCACCTTTAGACTGGTAAAATAATTTGAGGAAGTACAAAATGCTTGGGTCTCATTTTTCTTCTTCTAGAGGACTTTGTAAGGACTTCTCTACCCTTTTGGTGTTAGATTGAAGCCAGCCTGAATATATATATACTAGAGGCCCGGTGCAAAAATTTGTGTGGGCCTGTGGGATTGGGCCGAAACCAGCTCTCCAACATCCTCCAAGGGGTCCTGGATTGTGAGAGGGTGCAGACCAGGCAGAGGGACCCCACCTGTCCACGGTCGGGGCTGGGGAGGGAATCCGTAGGTTGGCCAGCTGGGGAGAGACTGTGAGAGGGCTCCAGGGTGTGTCTGGCCCATCTCGCACAGTCCTGATCAGCAGGAAACTAACCTACGGGTCTTAGTGTCTGCCCCCTGGTGGTCAGTGCATGTCATAGCGAGTGGTTGACCAGCCTTAGCATATCATTAGCATATTACACTTTGATTGGTCGAAGGGCCTACTAGTTGACCAGACACTTAGCATATTAGGCTTTTATTTTATAAGATTATTCCTCCTCAGTTCCTCAGTAGCTATGCTGATAGTTTTACCTGAATGCCCAATGATTCTCTTTTTTAAAATTTTAATTTTTTATTATAGTTGAAATGCAATATGATATTAGTTTCAGGTGTACAACATAGTGATTAAACATTTTTATACCTTACAAAGCGATCACCACAATAAGTCTAGTATCCACCTATCACCGTACATAGTTATATTCCCTGTATTCCCTAGGCTGTACTTTACATCCTGTGACCTATTTTACAACTGGAAGTTTGTACTTAATCTCCTTCCCTCTTTCTAATGATTCTTTTTTTAATTTTGAATATAAGAAATTTTATTAAGCCAGTTCTCAGCATTTGTCTTTTTGAATCTGTTTTTCTTTTCAATCTGTAGATTCCCGTTTTTATTTTATTTTTTATTTATTTAAAAAATATTTTTATTGATTTCAGAGAGGAAGGGAGAGGGAGGGAGAGATAGAAACATCATTGATGAGAATCATTGATTGGCTGCCTCCTGCATGCCCCCTACTGGGGATTGAGCCTGCAACTGGCCATGTACCCTTGACCAGAATCAAACCTGGGACCCTTCAGTCCCCAGGCCAAGGCTCTATCCACTGAGTCAAACCGGCTAGGGCTCACATTTTTATTATTAATTTTAGTTGTGTTTTTTGTGGTAAAATACATATAACATAGAATTTACCATCTAAATCATTTCTAAGTGTACAGTTCAATAGTGTCAAGTATATTTATGTTGTTGCACAATCAATCTCCAGAACTTGCAAAACTGAAACTCTTCATCCATCAAACAACTCCCCATTTTCTCCTTCCCCCAGCCAGATTCAAATTTTCTTTTATTTTCAAGGAACACTTTAACTATGTCTTTAATTCTGCTTTTCTTTTCTAGGTGCGCAGTTCTCTTTCTCAGGAGCAGTCTCATACATATGGTGGACCTAGTTACAAACAAGGTGTCTTTGATTTTGTTCCTCTGAGTATATCATGCACTTTAGAGAAGTTGTATTTGTCTGCTCTGCCCATGAGCTGTCATCATGGGACACTGTGTCAGCATCTTCCCTCAATTTGGTTCCAGTTTCACTGGACTTGGCAGAAGTTGTTCATAGAAAGTGTTATTTGGGCCCAGCTGGTGTGGCTCAGTGGTTGAGCATTGACCTATGAACCAGGAGGTCATGGTTTGATTCTCAGTCAAGGCACATGCCAGGGTTGCAGGCTTCATCCCCAATGTGGGGTGTGCAGGAGGTGGCCAATCAATGATTCTCTCTCATCATTGATGCTTCTATTTCTCCCTTCCTCACCCTTCCTCTATGAAATCAATAAAAAAATATTTTTTTAAAAAGGAAAGTATTATTTGGAGTTGTAAGTTCTCTCCATTTTCATTCAAAATGGAATTTATAAATCTGTATTTATTTTTCT
>NW_005872820.1:10533-13308 GCF_000147115.1 Myotis lucifugus | reverse complement strand
ACATTCAATTGGTTCAGAGATAAGATGTTGGTGGATGTATCTTTATTCCTTCTCATTATATTTGGAATTGTGTTCTTGAGTGTTTCTCTTATTAATTTGTATATAATTTATTTAGAACAGTGATTTTCAGCTCATAGAACACATAAACTAATTACTCAAATTCTGCAGCATACGAAAAAATGTATTTTTTGTCAATCTGACAAAAAAAAAAGAGATATATTTTGATTCATTCACACTGGATGTCTGTTGTTGTGTTGGCCATTGTTATTTTTTTTTTATTTGACAATTTAAGCGAAAAGAGGTTAGTGCTCCTGACTAAATAGTCAGGTATCGCATGTTTTAAAAATTCATGTGGCATACCAGTTGAAAATCAATGATTTAGAATATCACTCATAGCTGAACATCAAACCTCCATAAACTTAGAACTTAGGAAAACAATTGCAAACCCAGAAATAATCCTTTTAAAATTGTTTATTATTTCTTGTCATTTCATGAAATTGGAGGTGGGAAGGGGGGTGTAAAGCTGTGCTTGGCCTTTTAGCTGGACACAGATGCGTTTGTATGTGTCCTGAGTGGTTTGTGTCAGAGAGACTACCTTCTGCTCCCCACACCCCAACAAAGGTAAGGTGTTAAAGTAACATCCACAAGGGGAAGCTGCCTATGCCTTTTTTCCTTGTTGGCCTGCTAGGGCCTTTGGACTGCTGCCGTTGTCTGTGGGGATGAAAGATTTCACTCGGCCTGGGTTCTTCTCTGAAACAGTATCTGGGAAACTGCTTCCCCTTTATCAGGCATTGTTATGGTCACTGTACCTTCCAAAGCACAGAGATTTGGGTGCGAGATGGTTAAAGTTTTCTCTCCTTGGAAGGGGGAGGACCTGGGCTATGTTGGAGTGCTGGAAGGCAGATATCACCAGAGCCTGGGTGGGTACTGTCAGTGGGGAGCATGGGAGAAGTGTTGTGAACAGGTATGGGCCTTAGTGGACGGTGCCTACATGAATCTCCATCGTTCAATACACAAGCCATTTGTGAAGTAAGCATCTATTTATTATCCATTGAGTATGAGGATATTGAGATGGATCACACATAGACTTGGTTGAAGAGTTATATATCTGGTAAAGAGGTAGCACATGTGGAGACATTAATTTACAGCATGAGAATGGAGAGGTGGGTGGAAGTGGTGTAATACTTTCAATAGTAAAGATAAATTTAAAAACCTAATGAAATAAAAATTAAATACTGAGAAATAAATTTAACCAAAGAGATCTGTGCAGTAAAAACTAAAAGACATATATATCAATATAATGGATTATTATTCAGCCACGAGAAAAAGGGAAATTCTGCTATTTGCAACAACATGGGTAGAGCTGGAGGATATTGTGCTAAGAGAAATACGTCCGAGTAAGACAAATACTTTATGATCTCATTTATATGTGGAATCTAAAAAAACCCCAAACTCATGGAAACAAAGTAGATTGGCAGTTGCCAGGGCTTAGGAGGTGGGGGAAATGGGTGATGGTGGCCAAAGGCTGTGACCTTCCAGTTATAAGAAGAACCAGTAGCCTGCTGAGATGTTGAATATGGGCATAAGGGTGTGTGTTAGTTTCCTACCATAAACTGGATGACTCAAAACAACATAAATTTATTGTTGCTTAGCTTTGAAGGCTAAAAGTTCAAAATCAAGGTGTCAACAGGGCCGTGCTCTCTCTGAAACCTGTAGAGAAGAACCCTTCTCTACCTCTTCTTGTTCCTGGTGTTGGCATCACACCAGTCCCTGCCTCCTTGGTCACATGGCCATCTATCCTTGTGTGTCTTTTCATAATCTTCTCTCTGTGTATGTCTGTGTCCCAATTTCTCTCTCTCTCTCAACTTTTTTTGTTGATTTATAAAGAGAGAGGAAGGGGGATGGAGAAACATTAGTGTGAAAGTGACACATCAATGAAAGGGCAAGGACTACGCCCTCCATCTTATCCTGGGTCCTCCATTTTTGGGCAGCCATGTGCTCGGCAAGGCTTCTTCCCGGAAGCCCAAACCTCTGCTAGCCACACCCAGGATTTCTTTAAACTAACCAATGACAATCAAGGGAAGTGTGCGCCATAGATACGACCACATCCTATGTAACGAGATACCGACTTGCGCCTGGCCAATTGGCAGGGCCCACAGTCCTCTCTCCTCCCCTTACTATGAAACCTCTGTCCCCACAGGGCTGGCCCTCTCTCTGCCACTTGCTGGTGTGCCAGTAAGGAGGGTAGGGGAGCCAAGCCCGGGTTTGAATAAAAGACTCTCTGCTTTTGCATCGGACTCGGCTGGCTCCGTGGTGTGGTCTCTTGGGGATCCTGAAATCTGGGCATAACATTTGGGGGCTCGCCCGGGGTTCCCAAGACCATCGAGGGACCCCCGATTCGGAGAGTCTGACTGACCGCGGTAGGTGTCTGTGTCATTGTGTGTTCTGTTCTGTGCGAGCTTGTTTCTGAAAGTGCCTGAAACGGTCTAGGTGGACGCACTGCTGAAGGACCCTGGGCGGGGGAGAGTTGGAAGACATTCCGCCCCATAGGAGGGATGCGTATCCACCTCACGAGGGATGTGGTTTCCCCTCACGGATTTGAGACGAGGCGGGTCGCTCCCGACAGAAGGCCATCGTCTAGCTTTCGGGTTTGGCTTCCATGGAGTTGGAAGACCGTTTTGGGTTTTGTTTCCATGGAGTTTGAAGATTGTATTTTTGGGCCCTTTAGTTGTTTGTGTTTTTGTTTTTTTTGGGTTTATTTTGTGGACTTACTGG
>NW_005872820.1:0-9715 GCF_000147115.1 Myotis lucifugus | reverse complement strand
TGAAATTTCAGGGGTGGAGCTTTAAGCGGAGTTTTATGGGCAGGAAGTGTGCTTGCCTCTTGAATTTATTTCTAGTACTAATTCTTAATCTAAAAAACCTGCTGCTTACAATTATGGTTAGCAAAGTGGCACGTAGGAAACCCGAACTGTCTAGCGATAAGGTACAGTACGATTATTTCAGGTAGAAACTGGGTCATACCGATCTTAGAGGGCACATTTTTCCTTTGCCTGGGAGGGACAGCGAAGCTGTCCCAGGGTCGGGCAGCTCCAATTCAGTGTTCTGGAGACCCAGGACATGCCTAAGTATAACCTATGTTACCCAAGGACTCTAGATTGCTTAAATATGTATCTTTGTTGTTTAATGTTAATTATTTTTGGTTTTGGATTTGTTTGTTTGTTTGTGATGAGTACCGTTTCTATCTGGATGAGACATAGGTCAAGAATCCTGTTCTGGGATGTGGGAAAGGGAGGCCCCCACATCTGTTCCTGTCAGGCCCCCATCAGGGGGCTTGGGCGGTGTTCCTGTTATCTGCTCAAGATCCCAAGACTGTAAAAGTACTTGTTCACTGAAAGGGTATAAGTGTAAATGTTTATTTGATGTTTATATGTCTACTTGGGTATAATTATTTGTTCATGTAAGTGTGGAAGTCTGCGGAAAACAAAACAAAACCACAGGCTTGATTTCTTTGAGGCTAAGTGCTCTGACTGATAGCAAAGAGCCCTGAGCGGCTGCTGGGATCTTTCCCCAAGGGTGCTTGCTCTCTGTCAGGGGTGAAATCGGCCCGCCCAACTAGTAAACATCTCTGTCTGTTTGTTTGCTGGAAACTTTGATTTGCTATGTGATATTCTGTGCTGGGTTGGGATTTTGGAATTCTGGGGTAGATTTAAAAGGTATTTGTGGCTTTTCTAGTCTGATTGGGACATTTAAGGGTGGGGCTCACAGTTCCTCAGGGCAGAGATTTTATGGGCCCCCCCCCCTGCCTGTGCTGAATTAAATAATACAGGCCAGTGTCATTTGGCTTGCTGGTTAAAGGAAGACAATGGGCCTTGGAATCTGTAAAGGTGGGCGGGAATGAAGCTGGTCAAATGTACTGAAAGGGTTTGGTACCTGTTGCTGCTAGCAAAGGAGGGGCTGATATCCCCTTCTAGCACACTCCCTTGAAAGAGGCCTGGTTGCTGCTCTGCCAGATAAGGAAACTGGTAGAAAGGCAAGAAAGCAGAGTGCTGTAACTAATAAACAGGGTTACTTTGAAGTTCTCCAAGAGAGGAGGAATCTGACTCGGAGACTGGCCAAAACCTTGTTGGGTTGGGAGAACCAGAGGCTATGATAGGGTCCGACAACGGACCAGCCTTTATTTCACAAGTAACGCAGGTAGTAACCAGGGCTATTGCGGACATTTTGCTTATAGGCCCCAGAGTTCAGGGCTGGTAGAAAGGAGTCATGAAAACTGGCGGGGACTGGGTGGCTCTCCTATCATGTTTGGCAGGCCACCCCCTATCATTCCTAACCTTAAAGCTGACTTTCTTGCTGCAAGAACTATCTCTTTCCTTGAGAGGGCTTCAGAGGGTGCACGAGGACATTTGGCCGAGCCTCCATGCCATCTACAAGACTGGCCCAACCCCAACTCCTCATCAGCACAGACCAGGAGATTGGGTCTACGTCAGAAGGCACCGCCGGGAGACTCTCGAGCCAAGTTGGAAGGGTCCCTACACTGTGGTGCTGACAACCCCCACCACTCTCAAGGTAGACGGCGTCGCGACCTGGGTCCATCTCACTCACGTCCGGTCAGCGGACCCATCCGTGATCCGGGAAGACTTCGTCACCAGATGGAGTGTCAATCAAGATCAACGCAACCCGCTCAAGCTCAAGTTATGGCGTGCTCGACCTGCCTGATGCTGGTAACATTTCTCGCGATCACTCCTGCCACTGGGAGCCCCCACAATACTGTGTAATAGACTTAGATGATGCCTGCGTCTTCACAGACATGGCTCCAAAAAGACAAGGACAATTCATAGGAAGGTCAAGAATAGACTGTAGTATAAGATTTGGCTGCCTGAAGTGGCCATGATGCCAATATTATGTTTCATTGTATTGATATGTTATATTGACCTTTAATTCTCTTGCAGGTTTGAATGTATGTTGGCTGTCCTGGAAGGGGACTGTTTGGGGTGAACCCCAAAAGTAAAGGGTGTCTAGCTGCCAAGAGGGCAGGTGCCCAACTGGGCAGGGAAGGGTGCCCATCAGGTTTTAGTCTCTGTTGAGAGACAGTTAATGGTTGGCAGCCTGTATACTGTCTTGCAGGCCTACGTAACCATGCCCATGTCAGGGGTAGTAGAATAAAAGGTCTGAGGCATGGTAATGCATAAAAAGAAGGTTCTATGCCAACGGTTACTGTTTTGTTATAAATCCATGAAAAGGAATTGGCAAGGAAAGTCAGAAAATCTTAGAGCAGATCAGTATGTTTTTCTCCTTATGTAATTCCTCCGAAATTTGGCAATGCTAAGTAAGTCATGGCAATACATTTCTTTGCATAGATTCAATAAGACTGGTTCCTAATAGTGGTTTTATTAACAGAAAACTTTGACTAGAGTATCATGTTTTAAAGAGCCCTCTCTGAGCTCTAAAGACTTAAAGCCAGTAAGAATGCCACAAAGAAAGCCTGGTATCCTGCTTGGGAGTCCTGAAGATGGCTGGCGCTGGAGCCTCAGGCCCATGCCCTACCAACACTGGCGGTTGGTAAGAGTAGAAGGGGAGCAGTAAAGATGCCTCTGCGTCCCTGCGGAACCCCCACACACTCTGGGCCGCAACGAGTAGGAGGGCTACTGAGATGGGCCTTAAAGCCTGGAGCGTGGGCTCAGGTGGAGTTGCTACAGGTGAAGGATTCACCTAACTCAGCAGATACTGCAGGCAGGTCTGATGGCAGCTGGATGGCTTGGCTTCCTGGCCCTACAGGGCACATTAAGATTCAACCATGAGATTCCAGCAAAGGTGGTCGGTTACCATTCTTGTTGTGTTTATGCAAACATCAAGCCAAATTGAATACAGTAGATAAATTAATCTTGATTTGGCTTTTCGATAGCCATGGAGGAATTTTAAGAAGAAAAATCCTATTTCAATAGAAGTTGTTATTGCTAAAATGGTTTCTTTCCCTTCCACCGGACCATTTGTTAAATGTATAGGGATAGTTCAGTTGATAGTTCTATGTGCCAAGTACGGGCCTCTAGCAATGGTGAAATAGAAATGCAGTCCGTCTCATGATTGAGCCGGAAGTTCCAAGACAAAGGGGGGAATGAAAGGGCAAGGACTACACCCTCCATCTTACCCTGGGTCCTCCATTTTTGGGCAGCCATGTGCTCGGCAAGGCTTCTTCCCGGAAGCCCAAACCTCTGCTAGCCACACCCAGGATTTCTTTAAACTAACCAATGACAATCAAGGGAAGTGTGCGCCATAGATACGACCACATCCTATGTAACGAGATACCGACTTGCGCCTGGCCAATTGGCAGGGCCCACAGTCCTCTCTCCTCCCCTTACTATGAAACCTCTGTCCCCACAGGGCTGGCCCTCTCTCTGCCACTTGCTGGTGTGCCAGTAAGGAGGGTAGGGGAGCCAAGCCCGGGTTTGAATAAAAGACTCTCTGCTTTTGCATCGGACTCGGCTGGCTCCCTGGTTTGGTCTCTTGGGGATCTTGAAATCTGGGCATAACAATCAATCGACTGCCTCCTGCACACCTGCATCAGTGCACAGGACGATGCTCAACCCACTGAGCAACACCAGCCAGGCTCAGTAAATTAATTGGCCCCATGTGGAAATTGTGAGTGGAAGGCAGGAGGGATGCAGTTTTTACTAATGCCACAAGAAAGTGGCTTTTGTAGCAATAACTCAGGATTTGACTATTTTCAGGATGACAAATCCTGGCTGTTTGGAGGTTGATTTAATTTTTGGAACTGCTCAAATGTCACTAGGAGCCCTGTGTGAAGAAGAAGGAGGCAGACCGAACCGAGTGGCATTTGGAGCAGGAGGCCCAGCACATGTGGCTGTGGCTCAGTGTGACTAAAAGGGCTTGTTAGAGGCAGTGTCCTGAAAGTGGTCTGTGACCGGCTCAGGGTATGGGCTCCAGGCAGGGCTTTCCTCCCTCCCCCTCAGGCCCACCCTACAGAACACAGGCACACAACAAGTTGAATGCTTTCAATTTAATTGCTCTGAGCCGTACACATGATTAAGGCGTTAAGTTCCCAGATCCCATTCTTTACAGCTTCTCAAGGGAAAAATCTTAGATTCATTTTCTTCCCAGTAGGTCTGGAAGAAAGCAGAGATAAGAATGAGGCTTGAAGGGCCAAAAGCACCACCCACACATTCCATCCTCAACTCAATCTTCTTTCCAACCTCACTGCACCCCTGAGGGCCTGACCCAGAAGTCAGAGGGAGGGAGGTTAGATTCACTGGAGGCCAAATGATGAGCCCTATCCCCCAACCTGGGCAAGCGTGAGAGGAAGAGAAATGAGCAAGCAGACTCTGCAGTGGAAAGGTTTGGGGTAGGACCCCAGGGGCATCTGGTATCAGACAACCATGCATTTTTTATGTGGATGAGAAATTTGAGCCATTTGAAGGCACAAATGAAGGAAATTTCAATGGAGAGGGGCTGAGGTAGTCCCAGATCTCCTGTGTAGGGTGGTGGTGTGGGCATGGTCTTTCCCACCTCCCCAGTTGGCTGGTGGCTGGTGAGCACTCCCGTTCCCACAAGGCTTTGCCTTAGGATGCACTTACTTTTAAGTTGTCTTCTTCTGTTTTCAATTCTATCGTCCACCCTTTTTTTTAAGCTTTCAATGACATTGATTACGTCCGAGATACCTTTCTCTATCACGGATTCTAATTTTGGAGTAGAAGAATCACATCAGCAGAAAAGCCATGTCATTTAAAGAGAGTTCCCACCTCTTCCTCTCTTCCCCCATTATCCTTGTATAAATTCCTAAAGTGCAGAAGTTTTGCTGAGGGGCCTAGCTTCTCTCTCATAGGAAGTGAGTGGGCCAGGAGAGAAACCATGTATAGTGCAGGCAGCAAAATCTACTATTGCAGAGACTCTGGGTGTAGGGTTCACCTCATTTGTGGTTTGTGTTCAGGTGAATGAATGAATGTCTGCTTCTTCTGGGCTTGTCTTTGTGGACAGAGGCATCATGTAAACTTGCTGCCAGAGATTTCTTTGGGTTGTATCCGTTATAGACACAGAGACTTACCCAGGAGATTTTTTCTTTGCTCGGTGGTTGGCTCCTCGGGTGCCACCGAAGTGTCCTGGGCTGCCGCTGAAGTCTGGGCTGCTATGGTTGTCTCTTGGGGTGCATCAGATTGCACTGGAGTTACAAACACACAGATTTGTTGATTTTAGCAAAGTCAAGTGTGTTTTTTTTCCTTAGGAATGGGTGGCAGGGCCTCAGATACCTAATATGTTCTGGGTGCCAGGTTATAGAAATGATATGGCATAAACACTCCCTCTTAAGAGATGTGGGATTTCTACATACTATGTACTCATTATAGATGAGTGTTTGTCTCTTCCCCCCCACTCCACTGCCCTGCCCCAATGCATCTGGTGAAATCTGAACTTCCAACAGAATGGTATCAGGAGGTGGGGCCTTGGGGAGGTAATTAGGTCATGAGGTGAAGCCCTCATGAATGACGTTAGTGCTTTTGTGGAAGGGACCACAGAGAGCTCTCTCCCCTTCTTTCCGCCATGTGAGGATATGATGAAAAGTTGGCAGCCTTCAACCTGGAAGAGGGTTCTCACCAGAACCTGACCATGCAGACACCCTGGTCTCAGATGTGTAGCCTCCAGGACCATGGGAAATATCTTCCTGCTGTGTAAGCCAGTTTTTGGTTAATTGTAGCAGCCTGCCCGAATGGACTAAGACAGAGCCTCTCGGGAGATGGGCAGGCTGGGCACTTGTTCTGGGCAGGGTTGGGGAGGAATCGGGAGAGGAGTGTGGGGGCAATCAGGGAGCATGGGAGAGAGAAGCTGGGTCTTAAATGCAGGATTTTGGCAGGGAGGTTGTTCTAAAGGGGCTTCCTTGGGGGCAGGAAGTGAGTCAGCAAGAGCTCTGGGGAAGGTATGTGTGGGGCAGGTGGGCAGAATGCAAAGAAGTTAAATTTAGCAGATATGGGTGGTACATGAGAGAGAGACATGGGAAAGAGAGTTGGAAATGGGGTCTGAGGCCAGATAGTGGGCACCTTGCAAAGGAGCTGGGAGTCACGAAAGCTGTTTACAGGTAAAGGTCTGCATACTGCATGGGACATTGCAATTATTATTTTACCTTATCATTTTCTCCCTTTTATTCACAAAAGCCTTTTCCCCATTAACCTTGCCTGTATGAGTTCTCCTGCTTCTTCCCTACACCTGTCCCACCCCAATCCATGCTCTTCTATTACCACCAAGATCAGGACCCAGTCCCCTCTCCCTGAATTCCTCCCCCAGCCTCCACTGACATCCCAGCTGTTCGACCCTCCCCAGGGCAGGGACCAGAGGGAGAGAACTCACAGCTTGCAGGGTCCTCAGCAGCTTGTGCAGGACCAGCGTCGACATCTTCTGTAACCGAGAAGAGAGACAACTATGAGGACTGAACCTGATGCACACTAGAGCCACCCTCCCTCGCATTCCCAATTCTGAGCTCTCAGGAACGATTGTGGACACAGGGGGGCAGATTTCACTGTTGGCTGAACAGGTCCTTCTGCCACACCAGTGGGTCCATCAGAGCATTCTTCCTGATGTTTAACTCCTTCTGCAGTTTTTGAAGCAGGTTCTCCTCAGAAAAGTGGATATTCCTCTGAAAACTGCCCTCCTCCTGTGCCTCTAGCTTGTGAGGTGCCCTAAGCTAGTGTCAGGGAGCCAGCCATGGCCTGTGGTGGTGGAGGTTGGTGCAGAGGCCACTGGATCACGCTCATGTGGTTCATGGGATAGGACTCCAGCTCTAATTCCCCGTATTCTTTCAACACAAAGTTTATCCAAAACTCTCTGCTAAGTGAAGGGGGTGCTATGATGAAGAAGGTAGATAAGACCCCGCCCCGACAGAGCTAACATTCTAACGTAATTATTTCGTTCTAGGTGTGATGGTGCAATATGGGCAAAAGAGGTCTAATTGAGCCTTCATACATTTTTTTTGAGGAAGACTTTCTTGAAGAATTCATACCTAAAGTGAGATTTCACAGATGAGAAAGCACCTGGTTAGATGACATTCAGAGTTGGCTGGGGAAGGGGACAGGCAGAAGGAAGAGCAAGAAGGAAGGTCCCAAATTTTGAGGAGTGGCAGGGTTGTCCTGGCCCAAGTAGTGCTTTTGTGCAATTGGAAAAGGCATCCTGAGAGATAGCCATGGGCAGGATACGCTGCTCGGCAAGTGGGACATGGGCTCCATCACCTTCTCTGCCTGGTACCCTTGTGCATGGGACAACCTACTCAGGTATATTCAGTGGCACAGAGGCCCTGCAATAAGACAAGTGTGACCATTATAGGGGGTGAAGGAGGATGTGTGAGGAGATGGCCAGAGGTTTCCTGCCCTCCCTCTAGCTCCAGCAGTGAGGTAAATAGGCCACTTGTGGAGAACCGGGGGGGTGGGGAGAAGGAGTCACTTGCAGAGGGAAGAGAAGCCAGCACAGCACTGGGAGAGAAAGAGAGGAATAAAGGCAGGAGCTAAGGCTTCCCTGGATTGTGAGGGCTTTGGTGGGTGCAGGGGGAGGGCCATACTCACGGGCACAGACCAGGGCCCCAGCCAGAGCTGCCAGAAGGAGAAGAGCTGTGAATCTCATGGTTGACGCTCAGGAGTGAGTATCACCACAGAATCCTCAGAGGGTCCCAAATACAGTGCTGGGACTGCTGGGCCCTTTTAAGGACGCCAAGAGCCAATGGGAAACAAACTAGGAGGGGTGTGACTTCCTCCTCCTCCTCCCCTTCTTCCCGAGATTGTCACTTGCTAAATCAACAAGGATGAGCTGGGGCTGGCAGATACCTGGCACCAACCTTCTCTTTCCTTCTCCACCCCACCTGCCCTCTGGGTTCACATCTCTGGGATCTCAGGGACTGGAAGTAGCAGGTTTGGTTTGGGAGATTTTAAAATGTGTCTGTTGAGGGTACTGGTAGGACTCTTAGTCCTGAAATCTCTCCTGGAGGAGGCTGGGGGCTTGGGAGACCACATTGCCCACCTCTTGCCTAGATCTCCTCTGGACTCAGTGCAGGGGCTTGAAGGTTTCTCCAGGCTAAGTGAGCCCTGTTCCCTGGGGAGGCCACACTCAGAACACACTTGGGGACTGAGTTCATGGCTCCTTTATCCTCTTGAGAACATGGCTTTGAAAGCACTGGTGCCTTCTCTGGAGTTGTCCTCTCTTCTTGCCCTTAATCCCATAGGAAGAACTCCCCCAGCCCCACATGGGCCCCTGTCAGTCTCTATGCTCAGGTCCAAGCAATGGGATCCCACATTTCTGAGAGGATCTCCTGGTTAAAGGAAGCTGGTCGTTCACTGAAGTTGGACTTTGGCTCTCCCTTCCCGTAGGGAGCTGACTCACAGTCAGAAAAGCAGGTAATTCTCTTTGACTTGGGAATTCTTCTTGCCCTGAGTTGGTAACCAAGAAGCCTGGATTTTGAGTTCTGGCTTTGTCATATACATGAGACAGTGAACTGTCATATGCTAAAAAACTTTAGGATTTTCATTTGTCATTGAGGAGTTATGGCTCCTGTACAGGAGAATGGTGAGATAACATACGGCAAAGCATTTTATAAGCAATACATTTCTATGGAGATGTGGGGGATTCTTGAACTTTGAGAGGGTTCATCTTTCTGGGTAGGTTTGATTCAGGCTGTTGCTAAGTGCTAAATGGAACGGGGCTGAGGAGAAACAAGAGCCACTTGAGGAACTGACAGGTGGAGAATAGGGTGCTGGATACCAACTTGTGATTTTCCATTAGCTGGGTGCTTGTTCTCACCAGGCCCTGGGTGCTCCTGCAGGCTTCCCTGCCTCACAGCTGTTCTGCAGACCTGTGTGTTCAAGGGGGTAGGAGGGCGTTTGGCGTTGCCGGGTTCAGAGCATTAATCTCCTCAGGAGATAAAGAAGGGGGACATTACTGGCATGAGGAGTGAGTTCTTTCAGGCCATTTCACCCATCCTTAACCTCCAGTAAGATAACCATCACATTCAGGCAGCTGATCTGCTCCACACATGGGGTGTGGGACCTGGGTTAAAGTAATTGTGCCCCCACTAACTCCCTGTGTGGTTTGATATTTGAAATTTATCGGAATCTAATGGTGGTCAGTAGGTGAAGAAGAGGAAGGCATTCAATTAACATAGGGACAGGACTTGGCAATTGACTGCCTACCTGAGGAGGCTTGAAGGTGATGGGGAGGGCTGAGGGACAGGAGAAAGTGCTCTAGGGTGTTTGTGCATTTGTGTGTCCATGTATACAACAGAGAAGGAGAAGCTCTGACTCAAGAGCCCAAACAGTCTACCTGAGCACATTAAAAAAGCCAACAGAAGCAAACTATGATATTTGCACAAGTTTTTTTCTAAGAGGAAATTAGAACTCTGGCATCAACATTAGAGCTGTCACAGAGCAAGGTCTTTCCAAATGTCACTGCTCATTCCCGTTCCTTTCCTAATCCTCCTCTTTGCTCCAGGCATTAAAAAGGCAGGTATTGACATAAATGGGGGTGGGGGGGGAGGTGTAAGGCAGGGACACTTGTTCT